>NC_073347.2:15169242-15472272 GCF_027580225.2 Misgurnus anguillicaudatus | reverse complement strand
CAGTGTCGTAGTTGGATAGTGCAGATTAAGGGGTGGTATTAACCCCTTCTGACATCATAAGGGGAGACAAATTTCAATGACCTATTTTTACACATGCTTGCAGAGAATGGTTTACCAAAACTAAGTTACTAGGTTGATCTTTTTCACATTTTCTAGGTTGACACAAGCACTGTGGACCCAATTATAGTACTTAAATATGGAAAAAGTCTGATTTTCATGATAAGTCCCATTTAATATCGCTATCGGCATCGGCCATAAAAAAAACCCCATATCGGTCGACCACTAATACTTATTCACATGCCTTTTTTCCACACAATACAAATAAATGGGGACTAACGTTAGATCTGCTTTTTGGTAGGTTTGCACTGCCAGAATGAAAGGTACAAAAGGACGGTACCTTTTAAAAAGGTCTTAAAATGTAGCCTTTAGGTACCAATATGTACTTTTGAGGTACTAATATGCACCCTTCAGGTACAAAGGTGTATATTTTTTGAAAGGGTATCACCCCAGTGACAGATTTTGTACCTTCTTCTGATAGTGTGTTAAAACTTTAGTTGTCACAGTTTTCCTCTTTCCCTTTAGAGTTTGGGTTTAAGCTCATACAACAAGTCAATGACAAAATCAAATTAAATCAAACAAAGATTACTTGCAGGATTAATCACCACTTAGCCAAAACATCATCATTAAGCGTCTATGTATGTCTTCAATGTATAATAAATAAAGCATTGCTCTATTACCGGCCTGTTGTAAGAATTCAAATATACAAACCCACGCATTGCAACAAAATGTAGCAGTTTTACACTAGCCAAAAGCTGAGCCTTACACATTCCAGAAGATTCATTGCAAACACACCTGCATGTCACACTCAGAGCATCATCATGACTAATACTAAACAAAGCATCCTACTGCATTACAATTAAATACAAAAATGTATTTACATGTATGTCAGAGAGAAAGACTCAAAAGCGTAAGAGTGTATCCACTGTATCACTCACCCTGCTGTAAGTGTATCTTTTTATCTGAGACATGCTGCTCCGGCGTCGCCGTTGACAACGGATGCTTGCCTTGCTTCAGCAACCACTGTAACACTGTAGTCTCCTCAATCCCCCTCCTCCTTCCTAACCTTTTCCCTTTTTCTCTATCTCCACCTAACACTCATTACGCATTACTCAGCTGTTTGCCCATAAGATGAGATGTGAGGTTTGGTACAGCTCCAGCAGAGGCACAATACCCCTGACTGAACCTCCGAGACAGACACCTCACAGGGGCGTCTACTGGACGAGCGAGGTTACGTGCTTGTGGGTGTGCGTCTTCAGAATGATCACAGCTTTAGGATGCATTAGAGTCAGTGGTGTGTAAGTCTGAATGCTCTGTGTTGGTAGGTGAGAGAGAGCATTGCAACTGCGCTAACGTCTGTGCTGCCTTCTGCAGGAGAATAAAAGAGGCCAACTGGGTCCTAAAGCCCTCCAAAAAACCCAAAATTTGGTCAAATAGAGTGCCACAGGGATGACGTTTTTTGTAGGCAAAACGCCGCTTCCATGGTCCTGAAGTCAATGGGTATTTTTAATGGGGTTTTAGTTAAATGGCCTCAATAACATACTGATTTAACACAAGCACAAGATATTTTCACGTTTTATTCTACGACATAAAATACATCAATAATACATGTGATTTTTTTTTAAACTTTGAAGGGTCTTTTGTAGGACAGTTGCTAACAACTTCCTACATGGGACTACAGATTTTAAACGTCATGACGCATGAAGATCTCAAAATAAACAGAAAATGGGCACAACTCCCTAACAATCATTCATCCTCATGTTTTTAAATGTGTTTAATAAAGTTTGAAAGAGCTATCGGAAGCTGGGTGGTAATGACGTGGATGTCGAGAGACAGTGGTGTATTTGCTTGTAGCCTAAGGTTAGCTTTTAAGGTGCATCTATTTCATAAGTAAAAAGCAACTTTATTTTGTGTATTTGATATAATATAATGGGCTCTATCTTACACCCGGCGCAATGCAGCGCAATGTGCGACGCAAGCGTCTTTTGCTAGTTTTCACCCTGCGCAAGTATAATTTTCAAGTTTAGCGCCACGTTGTTTAAATAGCAAATGCATTTGCACCTCCTTTTGCGCCATGGGCGTTCTGGTCTGAAAACAAGGTGTGTTTGGGTGCATTCTTGGCACGTTGCTATTTTGAGGCAACAAAAATAGACTATAATATGTTTTTTGAGCGCATTAGTAATATAAACGGGACGCCTATAAACGGGATGACAACGCGGGTTTGCTTATCACACACATGAGTGGACAGCAGCACAAAAACTTTTTTAACTATTAAAGATTAAAGGATTGCATGTAAAAGATTATTATTGAGTCTCTTGGACATAAATGAGGACTAATTATGAGACGTTAGAAGGCGCAAAGAGCCGCTTCACCTGTAGCCTGGTAAGTAAATAAATGCTTTGCTTTAAACAAATGCATCTGTTTTTAAATGTTTTTTAAATGCTACCTCACGGATTTATTGTATATGATGACTCTGTGGATATGGTGAGAAAATTTTTTAAGTAATACTTAAAAAAAAACTCATGACGCTGTCCAAGTGCTGAAACGTGCGGAGAGCCGTTTGTAAATTCTTTATCTCCTGTTTGTTATAAAATAAAGTATTTTTAGAGTAAAAACCTTTTCTTACATACTTGTAAATTATTTTTTTGATGATATTGGATAGCCATACATTTAAAGCAATTAAGAGCCTGCTTTTTTACTTCCATGACTAAAAGAAAACGCGTTTTAAAGGTTTTAATAAAAAAATAATTTTAATACAAGGGAAAAACAATACAATTATTTAACATTAATCTTAAACTGGGGATCTTTTTCCTCCGCTTAGTTTTTCAGTTTACAAAGTCCGTCATCTAAATAGGGATTAGACATAGCGCCAGCGCAACTGGCTTTTAAAGGGGATGAGAGCTAAGACTCTCATTGGTTTATTGCACGTTACGCCCAAAATACTCCCATTAATCATTACAAAAATAGGACCAACCCTTTTTGACCATGCGCTCGGCGCACAAACCATTTTTCCCTTCGTTAAATTAGCAAAAGTGAATTCGGACATGCCCATTTAGACATTGCGCTGTGCGCTTTAGACAATGCACTTAGATCGTTAAAATAGGACCCAATGTGTTAAAACACATTATTTTCCACATACCGTACATTTTTGTAACTCCAGATATCCCTGTCTTCCTGAAACGCACTGATTCATGTACAAAACTTGATTTGAAAAGCTCTGTGTCCCTGATTGGCCAGCTAATCTACATGTGATTGGCCTGAATACCTCTGAGGTCAGCCGGAAATGGGACGCTCCTTACCATGTTTGAAAGATTTGCTCACAATGCAAGGAGTTAACTTACAGGCTGTGAGTCCGAAGCGGGAGGAATTGATAATGATTTGATAATAGAAAACACATTTAGACTTTAAAATTCATAAAGTTGTGTTTATCTGTAAAGATCTTGTTGGACAAAGGGTGTAAGTGCAATAAACTTTTGTTAAACACAGAGCTTTTTAGTGATAATTCAAAAATCAATGGGAAAAATGTATGGGTTTTTTGGTGAAGGAACCAGTGTCTCCCTAACGTCCGTGTTGGCCTACAAAATCATCATCCCTGCAGCACTCTATTTGCATGTTTTATAAGGAAATTTCTCTGTAAAAGAGTTGTTTTTGTGTGCAAACTACACACACACACACATTCACACAAAAAACTCCAAATAACAGCATGACTAAAGTTATTATGGTTTACAGTGTAACTATATTTACAGTTAAAAAGTGCAGTTGTAATGCAAACATAAGAGAGCTCGGAGCTCAATGTCAAGAAGTTGATATATTACCTTTATAGCACCGTTTCTTCACCAATAAAGTTGACTATAAGCCTAAAAGTTTTCCTCCTAACAGGCCTAAAAGTAATTTGCATTTTTTTGCATTGCACGACTGAAACAAGTCCCTTACTCCATGCTTTATTTTCTCTCACATATTCAAATTATTTAAATACAAAATATTTATAAAAATATATGTTTATTTATTAAGTGATGAACCATGTAAAAATTTGAAAATTTGGTAATTATATTCAGGTGTTTTTAAATGACCTATGGTGAATTATCCAAGGTATAATTTTTTTTATCAGTGTTTGTCCCCTGGAAATTAAAGCCATGATGTTTTTGCTGCTAACACAATTCAGGGTGACATAAGATTGCCATAATAATCCTATCATGGCCAGATGAGTGTACATTGCTTTTTTATTGGTTTACTAGTGGATTATTCATGGCCATGTACGTCTATAGTCATTCCCTAAAGGAAGTTAACCACTACACACTTTCACTTATGGCTCCCAGTGCCTAAACAGAAAGTAGCAGATTTCACGAAAACAATACGGGGCCCTGTTCACGCACCAACGTTAGTATGTTGCTGATGGCTCTTTAAGACACCATTTAAAAGTGAAGGTATCTTTAAGACCGACTCACTATTCAGTCTCTTTATTCTTCCTCTGGCCTGTCTGAATGTGACGTAGCTTCCAACACAGAGCTAGACACAGTAGTGAGTTCAGTGAGAAGAGGTGCACAAAACCTCAGCACAATGATAAACAATCACACAAAGAGGATTAACACTCTTTATAAACTACAACAGTACTGAAGCCCCGTGGGCTTATATCTTTTTATACAGCTTCTGCGCACAGAATGCTGATGTGTGCAGCACACTATTTAATATATTACAATTAGATGAAACAGGTGCACAGCTGAAACTGCTTTGCTCGCATAAACCAATAAACAATCATGGGGCAGTCTGAGCATGCGGATGGGTGAGGGGCACATTTTCTGTGCGCTTTGGGAAATATATTTATCAGTGATAGAGAGCACTATAATTTACACCCCTTTTACAGCCCTACACAGGACAAAGATCTTAAAGGCGTCATACAACTAGACAAGCGTAGTTTCTGTCCTGTGATAATGTATTTCCTATTCGAACAGGAAGTTAGGGTGGGCCTGTTTTAAAGGGTCATCCTTATAGCCAATAGCCTTTAGCTGCTAGCCAGTTGCAGGTGGTATTGGGGGGAGGATAATCTCCATCTAGAGGAGGCAAAAATCTTTGCAACATCAGTAAGAGGTCTATTTTTTCAAAGAAAAAAACATCCTCTATTGTAAAAAAGAATTGTCACTAAAAATGATAATTTTTCTAAAAGAAAACAATCTTTTTAATTTTAATTTTAAATCTATGTATTGGGGTTAAAGTTTGTATACTGCAATTAGAATTAGCTTTGTTCAAAAACGATGGTGTAATATAAAATATACAATATGTGCCCATGTGCTGTATATAAATACAGATTTTGTGTGTCATGTTTCATATTTTTTCTTCAGATAAACAAAATAAAATTGTATAGTTTATGTAATATATATGTGCTATAAATATACTAATTAAATACTATATTAAATTAAACTATAGGCTTAGGCTATACGTTAAATAAACGTGTTTTTCTTGACTACTTTAAACAATAAAACACTTAAATAAAATGAAATGAAACGACACGACACGACACGTGCTCAGTGAATTAGTATTTTATATAAATAAGATTTTTCTGAGACCGACCAAGCACCTGCCAAACTGCCGTTTTTACATTCTTCCACATAAATAAATGACGAAAAAAACGAGTAATACCAGCTTTACGAATATTTTAATGGGAACTGTTATACAGTAAACCGCAAAAGAAACATGATTGTAAATGCTTATTCAGCACTATCCCGTTATCGATCAAGCCACCGCCTATTTATATTACACCCGCTTTAATATCATTACACAGAAGAATATAAGTAGCATACAATCACACACACAAACTGAGGATGCGACGCTATTAATGTGTTCATTCATACTTTTTCTTATAAAACATGCCTTGTAACTTACCGTGATAATTTTGATGCTGTTCTTTTACAATGTGTGTATATGACAGCTGCTTCCTGAGCGCTACTACGTCACACACAGCACGCGCTACACAGAGCACGCATGGACTGATCTGTATGAAATGTATGTTATACCAGATTTTTAAATGTAAGTGATTGTTGTGTTGTGTATTCATTTTATTGTGTCTGACAATATTATAAACAAGCGTGGTCAGCGAAAATATAAAATATATTTACAATATAAAAGAAATATATCTCATTTATTTTAAAGATGTTACAGTTAATTTTGATCAAATATACACAAATACACATCTTGAAAAAGCTATGGTCACTTAACTGAAATGTTCCTCGTGGTGTTTTAATCTTAATTTTTAAGATTAGGGTCCGGTGTAGCCTATGTTTAAATGACAAAAATATAATCCATATGCATAATGATATAACATGATATATAATATGTAACAATTTACATATATAATATTGACATGTTTGTATTATTACCTTATTTATTACTATTTTATTTTTATAGATTACATTAATAACATGTATAAGTTAAAAAATGTAACATTTTTAAATGTATGACTTGGACCAAATAATGAAACAAGCAGCCAATAAGAGCCCTGAATAGATGTTCAAAGCATCTCAAAGTGAGTCCTTAAGAAACTGCTTGGAAAAAAATGCCAAGAGAGCATTTCTGATGGCATTTCTAGGACTAAGATGCTAACATATAAAAGTTTTGATTTGTTTTAGATTTTTTGTCACAAAATAATTCACTAGTAATTTATGTGGAAAAAGTACTAATAAAAATGGTTAGGAAAGGGTTAACAGTGTAAAAAAAACATACATTGCATAATATTCCTGTATAATTTTCCTGTATATACTGTAAAGCTACTTTTAAAATATATTTATATACACTTTTGAAAAAGTGCTATAAAAATTTAAATAAAAACATCCCATCTTGAGGGACTCTTTCATGCAAATTCTTCATATAAATTTTCTTATTTTACGTTAGCATGACCACCAATCATGTGTGCATATTTAAACACCTTTAGATCAATCAGCCTAGCAGGAAGTGATGGCCACACAAACTCCTTTTCCTTTACGAATCCAATTCTGTCATATAACTTTTGAGCATCAGACTGAATTACAGAAGTGAAAAGAACCAGCCTTTCCACCTGGGCCCGGTTGCATAAAGCACCTTAAGTGTAATTTTCCCTTAAGTTGTTTCCTTTTAACTTAAGGGTGTTGCAGAAAAACCCTTAAGTTTTTTCTGTTGTGTCTCCATGGCAACGATAGTATTTTATAACAACAAACCGGGGTCACTGTCTTGAAACACTTAAAGATTACCCATACCTAAGAAAACCGTTTAAGGGATTATATGCAAAACTCTTTAATTATTATCTTACAGAAGTTAAGGGGAATTTACCCCTTAAGTGTCATACTTAAGGAAAAAACTTAAGGTGCTTTATGCAACCGGGCCCTGATATTTAGCAACAAAATTTAGGGCTCTTTTACAAAGAGCTTGCGCAAGGCCACGCCCCCGAAACTCCTTTTTTACAGAGATCCTCTTCAGTTCCCAGGCACCTGGCTCCTCCACACAAGGCAAAATACCCACTGTGCCGACAATAGACCCTTTCACTTCTGCCACCCAAAAGCAGCTCGGACAGTCATTCTCCATGTAGGATTTCCTGATGTCCAACAGATCCTCACTGAGCCCAAGCTGAATACCCTGCTCAAAAAAATACTGCACTGCTACCCAAACAACCAGCAAGAATCCACCAACACCAATAATGGAGCCCATGAATGATGCAAAGAAAAGATAGATAAGAAAGAAGATTCCACACAGTGCAGCTCGAGTCCATGCCTGCTTAAGAGCCAGAAGATACACATTCCCAGCATGCTCTCTGAAGCCAGTGGAGTACAACATCCTCACGGCAGAGGAATCTGCATCCCGATACCCACGGATCTGATACCACTGCATCTAAAAAAGCATGGAATTATGAAACAATGTAACAGCATATCAGACAGTTTAGACATTAATCATGTATTTTTCTTGCACTAAATTTACTGTGTTAAAACTAAAGAAAGAAATTCCCTTAAAGTGCCATCCTCCTTAAAAGATGTAAAAGTATAGCAATTAGGTTTTTAAAGCCATAAGACACAAATGCTTCACACATTGTAAGAGTCAAATATTGATGAGTAAGGTCATGTCAGTATTAAAGATATCAAGGTTATATTTTCTTTAGTCTTCTTTACATTATAGAAAGATGTAGCAAACAGTAAGTCACAAAAAAAATCACTTTAGCTGGGTTTTTCAACATGTTTAACCTATTATTGTTATGAACTGATTTATTAGGTACCTAAAACAGAGTATTTAGTATTATATATATTTGAACAGAAAGATAGAAATAGAAAGTGGATAAATAGTAAGTTTCTTTATTTCCTTTGTGGGATAATAATCTTTAGAATTTGACACCAATTGTATTGCAAGTCAATCCCAAAAATGTTATATAAATGTCATAAAAATAACACGGGCACAGATCACAGATTTGTTTAAGAAAAATTATCAAATAAAGTTGATATAAAAATTCTTTATTGATTTATTTTATTGGCAAACTGCATTTTTGTTATTAAAACAATCACAAGCATGTTGCATTGCATGCTAATGGTCCATTCAATGTTAAAATCACACTTTTTCATTCTTTTCCATAAATTAAAAACAAATTATTTAGCTTTTCCATAAAGAGAAAGTTGAAATACATAGGACTGGAGGAATAAGTATATGCTGTAATTACACGACACATTTTCCTCTAGGAGCTTTTGTTTTAACCAGCACAATAAAGCCAGACATTTCTGTCTAGTAAAGACCCTTTCACACCATAAAAACTTTTTTGCTGTAATGCTACACAGAGGAAAATACACATAATCCACAGTTAATGTTGAAACACCTTTCGATATTTTCAAGACATCTCTCATTTACCAAATACTTTCCAGGAAACTGCATTGTTTTTCACATTTACTGAACCATGAAAGAGGACAAGCTATGTATTAATGAATAATATAAATAAATCTTAGCCGACTAAGTCCATGTCCCTCAAATGAAAACTTTATAGTTAACAAAAGCAATGGCATGATAAACATTTTAATTTCCTTCAAGTTGTGCTTAAACAAGATTGGGACATTTTATTTTTACTCATAAGAATATTGATTTTATTTTTCGTATTTCCAAGACTGATGTTTTTTAAAAAGAGGTAGACAGAGGTAGGTACTCATCAGTGACCTACAATATTACTGTTTTAAACAAACTGCCTGTATCATGGAAAATTGCGATCTTGGTGAAGACTTAACTTTAGTAACCTTGCTGTTTTAGGTCAAGCCAGTACTCCATCAATGTGAAATTAGTTATCTTGGCAATTGCCTCTGGTGCATCAAATTCTCTGACTTTTTGGAAGCCCAAATGCTCATAGAGTTTCTGTGCATCTGTCTGGACCACCGAAGTATAAAGCAACACTCCTCGACAACCACATTCACGAGCAAATTCTGCCACTTTACGGCACAGTGCTTTGGCAATCCCCTGCCCCCGGTGAGACTTTCGAACAGACATCCTTTTCAGTTCCAAGAACTTCCCGACGTTCCTGACATTCTCCGCAGGTAGGCATCCTACTATACCCACAACACGACCTTGGAACTCAGCTACCCAGAAGCAGGAGTCAGGTGACTCCAGGTAGGTCCGTCGTATCTGATTGAGATCTCTTTTGAGCGAGACCTGAATGTACTGTGTGAACATGTAGTTTATACCCTGCCTGCCTGCAGCCAAAATGAGGGTGACTGCTAACACAGGCAAAAGAATGGACTCTGCGCTGGTCAGTAATGCTAAAAAAACACATCCCAGAAACATCTGAGCTAAGGGCTGTTTAAGGACGTGCATGCAGGCGGATGGGATATGCTCGCTCATTCCCAGGGTAAAAATCTCCTTTACATCCTCATCATCATCTTCATGGTAGCGACGAATCTTTACCTCAGCCATGACCTTCAAATCAAGCATGACATCATATATTACATTACGTCATACATTTAACAGTTGAAACAGTGTAACCTGCAGTGAATATAAAGCTGCTGTAAGCGTTGATCCTGTCAAACATTTCTTAGATTAGTTCTAAACTGAATCATCAATGTAACTGACACACGTCTGCGTCTCCGTCTTAAAAAATGACGTTAAATGGTGATTTGATAATGAAGGAAACGAAATAAGAAAACAGCATTAGTTGCAGCGTAACAAGTTAGTAACTTACAGTAAATCCACGAGGTTTCCTGATTAAAAGAGTGTCCCGTTGTTGGCGTCTACACAGTGAGTGAGGATTTGGCAGGACGAGTTTCTAAAGTAACTTATTTGCATTATTTACGGAAGCGCTCGGGACAACACAATATCCACACAAACATACACCGTAACAAGGTAAAAATAGACCTAAACATTTAAATAGGAACCAAATGTCCTCCTTTTCTATTTGTATAATCAAATATAAACAAACATACCTGTTAAGTATATGATCCAGTTAAAATCAATGCTTATTTACTTTGTAATCCTTTGTGTTGTTCTTCTTCCCTTTCAAGGACAATATTGAAGGGGAAAGTAGCGCCATCTATTGTACAGGATGAATTACAATTATAAAGAGGAGGTCACTTTTATATAAAAAAAAAATAAATGTCAACAAATGTTATAAATTACTTATCATTTTGATATATTAATATATTTATATTTGATCAAAATGTTTCCTTTCATTTAGAGAGATCTGTTAAAGATAAATTAAAATAGGCCAACAAACGTAACAGCTGACCTAGCAGAATCAAATTTCCTGTCAAATCGGTTAGACAATGAAAGGATGTTCCTCTTTTTTTGTATGCGGGAATATGTAAGAAAATTATGACATTGGTGCCAGTAATATTATTTACCGTTACAGTGGGAACAAAATCAGGTTTTATTTTAGTCATAAGCAACTAGTTTGTAATTGTCAGACCAGATAACCCAAAATATAGTTAACATTTGTGCATTTTGCGGTTCCTTTTATCCAAAGAAATGTGCACTTTTAATTAGAGGTGGACACTACTTGATTTTATTTTAGTTACATTTTCCAAGCATCTGTGCTTTATCAGAGTGTTTGTCTTGGGAAATATTTTACTTTACTAAAAACTGTTCACTAAATTCTAAGGCATAGAATGTACCAGATGTTTAATGTACTTAAATATTAAATATAAACCAAAAACTTGAAATTATGAAATGTAGTGGAGTAAAAATGATGTTTTTCCAAAGAAAAACACTGATAAAATACAAATACTTGAACATTTACTTTTATGTAGAAAGTAAAATACTTAAGTCCAAATGCTCTGCCAGTTGCACTACAGGAACACTGAGTAATATTGTTTTATTCATATTTATTATTTCACTACAAGCAATATCCATTACAAACCAAAATGTAACATTATATAAGTATATATAAAATATATGAAAGATTTAATGCATAAGAAAAAATCTCATCAAAATCACAATTGAGACTCCTACAGTCTCCACATGCTGCCCTAAAGAGCCAAGCTAGGAGATGAGTCAGCTTAAAATCTTTGACAATTAAATATAATTGTAAATGTCTAATTATACTTCTTATGACATAAAAAGCACACTACTTAACCATAACAGCATGTTTTAAAGCCTAATGTGGATCAATTATGCCATCAGATTAACTTTATCCCATGTCTCTGGAATATATGTTCTAAAAGATAACATCCAAATCTGTCATATGCAAATCAGTTTCCTTGCACTCCCATTGATTCAAGACCACCATTATTATCAACTGTGCTGCCAACTATTTTTTAAAATTTGAATTGAATGTGACCTGTTGTGAAATGAGACTTGTGAAAGTCAGAAAAGCTTAACAGTGAGAAAAGCTTGGTAAGACGTCTGGGTTTTCCCAGCTTGATAACCATTACTGTATACACAATGTCACAATGTGATGTACTACAACATTGTAATATGACACTGATGCTGCTATAGATATGTGATCCTGCTTGTGATTTAATGTTTTCTATATAAAATCATTCTATATAAATGTAAAGAACATTGTGTGAAAATAACCCTGATATATTTAATATTGACTGAATATAGGCCATGTCAAAGATTGAAATCAATAGATGCTCCCAATCTCATAATTAGATTACGAGACTTTAGCCTGGAAATCACAGCAGGCTCACATATTTTCAATATAATTCTTGACTTTTCTGTCTGTGTTCAGTCAAGCTTCATTGTTCTAACATAAAAATAAGACATTCATTGAATAAGATCATAAACAGTATGTGGTAGTATACCATATTATTTTAACTGATACAAATAGTAGTAGCAAGATTGAAATTGACATATAGTGTTTTTCCTCAAATCAACAATATGAACTGTAACATAACAAAGACCCACTCACGCAATGGTTAAAAAGAGCAAACAAGATCAAAACAGTCTTACTCAAAAGGTGCCTGAGCTAGGCTACAGTACTGGCATTTAGACTACAAAGCTCCTCACATTCACTGTGCTAGGCTGTCACTGCCACTAAGGAATTTCTCCACACACAGCGGAGTATTGTTGCCAACTCGCATCAGACAGTAGGACACACTCACAAAAGGTTTGATGAAAATCATGTCCTCCAGGACTGTATGATTGTAACTTTTTCAACAGTAAATACAGTCTATACTACAAACTTAAAATAAGTGTCTCAAGTTTTTGGTTTCTGGCACTAAAAGCTATTGCTGTCCTTCTACCCCAGATTGATTTCTCCAGCAAACATGGTAATAAGCAGAATTACAGCGAATCCAGTGAGCAGCCCAGCATTTTGGATCAGGAAGAACACAACCTTTCCTCGATAGCCTCTGTTATGTGCTGCCATGATACTGTTCATCTCTGGGAACTATAAAAACAAGAAACAGTGAATACCAATCTAAGGAGAGTTTTAAAAAATAGTTCACCCAAAAATATTTACTGATGTCTCATTCTAAACCCATCTGAATTTCTTTTCATTCTATCCCATACATTTTGTAATGGTCGGAATGGGACTAAAATGAATACAAAAGCTAAGCACACAGGAGCTATGTTATCTGAAACCTGAAACCTATCACTCCCCATTTCTTGCAATTCCTATAATAGGACTGAAGCAGAATGTTAAGAATGTCTCACAGAGGAAAAGTAATATTAATTGACAGAATTTTTATTTTTAGGTAAATAATGTTTATTTTTTTAACATATCTTGAACCTAAAACAGTTAGATGGGAGACGTCTCACCATGTCTGCAAGGGAGATGTAGAGGAACATTCCACCAGCGATAGCAAAGATTGCATTTGGGGCAAAACTTTTGCCCAACACGATCCCTAACGCAAGACCAAGATAACAGCACATAGCTGAGAGGAGATTAAAACACGCAGCCTGGGCCACACTCATTCCCGAGTTCAACAGAATCACAAAATCACCTACAGAGACACAGAGCATGTGTTTGAAACAATATGCCAGATATACTGGTACTTTATGACGAGTTCAGATGCAAAACCCTCTAAGTGCGTCTGACATGTTTCTCTTTTTATCAGACTCTTAAAACAACACCAAAGAGTTTTTTTAACCTTAAAATAACGTTTCCAAAAAAGTTTCAGTCGTTCATCTACTCGAAACAGGGTGAACGGCACTTTCACATTTGCTTTGCAGCCCTCTATCGGCCAAAACCGCACTAAAGAAGTTTCCAACCGTCGGGTCGCGGTCCTGTAGTTCGAGTGAAAACTACAAAAACTTGCTATACGCCAGACCTACAATCCAATCAGAGCCAGCTATGCTGCAGTATTTACGACATTGGTAATGGACAATTACGCTTCTAACCTGTAGGGGGAGCAAAGAGCAAAAACTCTTTAGTGTTGCTTTAATGGATTCTGCCAACAAACCGGTATTTCTGAATGGTCTGAGGGTAGCCTGGGTTTCCCCATGCTGCCTTGCGCGCAAATTTATTCACCCTGCAGGTCTAGCATGGAAACTATGGACCTTTTTTGCCCCTGAAATAGGGAACCAATCACAGAACGGGGAGGGGGCAGCAAGACGAGGACGACGTCTATGCGACACACCGAAGCAGTTTTGTTTATCCAACACGGCAGCAGACGCAAAGTTATTTTTCAATGCAGCCTTAGATAGTGTTCGAAGTTTATTTTAAAAAAAAAGAGCAACTTTTGGCGTTAAACAATTTTATAACCAAGAAGGATGTTTGGATATGGCAAGACATGATAGCCACAGAGTTTTATAGGACCAACCTGCTAGGCATTGTCGTCGACGAAGTCCAATTAACTTATAAATGGTAAGTGGTATTTATTAATATCATATTGTCATTATGCCTGTACTGTGGTTGTCAAAGTTGCCCCTAAATTGTGTTGCTTTTCAATATCAATATACAGCTACCGGTTTAGTAGCATAGTTTTCAGCTGTGTGCACACGTACCTGATAAACGTTGTCTACATACGTCATCTGGTATAATTGAAACGATTGGCTATGAGCTAAGTACAGATCCATTTGATAGACATTCGTAGCGCCCAATAAACACCTCTGGGCATTCGTAAACCATGCCTCAAATACAAGAAAATGAGCATGTGGTTCCCAGACCACTTCTCATTCTCTATGAGACTGGTCTGGTGTTAGCAAGGCTAGTCTGAGGGCGGGATTAAGCAGATTTAAAAAGTAATGGATGAACGTATAATACGTGCCAAGAGCGTTCGGTTAATTTCATTATCTTATTTTTAATGGAGATGGCGTTTAGCGGCTTTTGCATCTGGTGAATGATCTTTGCCATACCCAGCTCATGAGGGAACTCTTCACAGAAAATGGCAATAGAGGTGCTAAAGCCAGTGAGCAGGGATAGTGTGAAAGACGCTCCGATGGCCAGACCATCTATGAAGTTATGAAGGGCATCACTGAGAGTGATCATCCACGCCACAGTCTTTATTTTAGACATTCGGTCTGCTCTCAGCCAGTGACAAGCCCATAAGACACATGCATTCTGCATGCAAAGAAAAGAATGGAAAAAAATTAAGCAAATTAAAACCCTGACTTTGAGTATTGACTTGAGTGCCATGTGGCTCTGTAAATTATTAATTTTTACTGTGTCTTTAAACATCTCTGTGACATTTACACCAGTTATATTTTTATATATTTTTCACATATAAAGTCAGTTACCTGGTCAATAGCTGAGCTCTCACTTGGACAACTGGACTTTTCATTACAGCTGATGTCATGATGAGTGTGGTTTGTAATGATGTCACTGCTGATATTGTTTATAACAGTGTCATTGCTGAAGGTAGTGATGGGGATATCAGCTGACTGCAGGGGAGGGAAATGACTGTGGCCAAGCTGCAGTGGGAGGAGAAAAATAGACGTCTACAGCCAGCTGAATTTGATTTACAGAGATATCCAAACATATCACAGCTCTTACCTCTGTATCAGTTTTCAGGGCCATCTTTAAAACTCGTTCAGTGAAGAACAATACGTAAAACCCACCGAAAATCCCTACAGCATTCAATACATAGTCATCATCTTTGGGGTCTAATCCAAGAGCCTGTACAATCAATAAACAAGAATATTATTGGTAACCTGCATGAAGATTGTGTAAATGCATTTGCAAGGATCATCTTAGGCCCTCTCACAGTCCGTGATTCTTACCTCGGGGATCAGTTGCAGTACAGCATTTGAAAACAGCGTTCCAATGGCCAGTCCAATGAAGTAAGTCAGGACTTTTGGAAAATATGATTTTTTTGTGAAAGGCACCAGAAATAACCCTAACAGAGCAGCAAGGTTAATCACAGTCACAGCCAGGAACCCATAACCCCAAACTGCAGAAGAAAAACATGGTTGTGGAAAAGCTAAATAAATATTTTGCATAATGAATGTTCTACTTTACACCCTTAAAAATAAAGGTTCTGAAATGGTTCTTTGCAATGATGCCATAGTAAATTGAAAGTGACGTATTTGCCAATGTAGGCCTATGGTAACCCATTCCAAACTTGGCATTTAACCCATCCAGTGAATAGTGAACACACGCACACCCAGAGCAGTGGGCAGCTATCACTGCAGTGCCCGGGGAGCAATTAGGGTTAAAGTACCTTGCTTAAGGGCACCACAGTCGCAACCCACCAGTCGTGAGTCTCGAACCGGCAAATCTTGGGTTACGAACCGACAATCTAACCACTAGGCTACAACTGCCCATAGAAACATTTTACGAAATGTTTAGGAAAGACTTCTTAAAATGTTTTTATTTAAGCTTATATAGTCTGTAAACTTTTCCACTACAAAGAACCGTATGTGCAACAGAAAGGTTCTGTGAATGTAAAATGTTCCTTATGGAACCATACATCCTGAAAGAGAACTTTTTAGGAAACTTTATGTTTAAGAGTGCAGTGTGTTCCAATACAGAAACCTAAAATATTTTCTAATACCGTCTCAAATACAGTATAGAATAGTGGTTCTCAAACGTTTTCGGCGTATGGCCCCCCTTGTGTACGATGCATCGCTTCGTGCCCCCCCCCAAAGAAAATGTATGACATAAAACATTCTAAAACTTAAAATTTAAATTTAACAACACATATTTAATTATACAATGTAGTGCTGTTGGTAGTGTTGTAGTTCTCAAGACCACATTTTAAAGGTCTTGGTCTCGTCTTGGAATCGACCGCATTTTTACTCGGTCTCGTCTCGTCTCGGTCTCAGACAAAGAGGACTCAGAATTTTATTTCAAGACCGGTCAAGACCACAACTGATGGCACATAACAAATTTATTTTTTATTATTAATTTTATGCACTTTATTCAGGTTTGGCATATGATGTTGGCATTGTTTAAGCCATTTAAGTTTCTCCCAATGACAATTTTTCTAATTTTATTACTAAAAACACCTGCATTGTGTTAAGTGGATGGCAATCCATCACTTCGGTTTAGGGGTAGATTTACATAAAATGACATCCTTACCCAAACCCAACTCTAACCCCAACGCCAGGCGACAATTGTTAAAAGAATAAATCAAAAAAATAATATAAACCAATACTTTGTGAGATCATGTTGCTTCTATTTGCTTATAGACAAAGATAAATTCCCACATATCTGCAATGCCTTTGATTATTTTATCAACTTCTCTGATGCCATACGCGTGCACACACACACACACACACACACACACACACACACACACACACACACAGACAAGACGTGCCTAATCATATGCATATTCCACATTTTATCATAAGTGTTTTAATGCAGTGACTTGCACTGGTCTTGGTCTTGACTTGGTCTCGGCCTGTCTTGGTCTTGACTTGGTCTTGCTCATGACTCGGTATCGGTTTAGGTGGTCTTGACTACAACACTAGCTGTTGGTTAGTAGACTTATTTTACTGGGGTTTAATTACACAGAAACTCTGAAAAATGTATCTATTTTATCAAATGTCATAAAACTGGGGCACCCCTGGCACCATCTCACGGTCCCCAGTTTGAGAACCACTGGTCTGAGAGCATCATTACCATATCAAATGGGAACAGACAAAGGGTTTCTATTTCTAAATGTTAAAGGAAAGGTTCTTAAATTTAGTCCCTTGACAGTAGACAAAAACCATGATCACACAATCTTGTGTAAATGGTAGTTTCCAACAAAAAAGTTTTTAAAAGTGTCTTACTGAGTCATTCTGCATATTCAAAAGGACTGTCTCCATGTGTTACATTGCAATCTCCAATTTCTTCATAATTCTAACTTTATTCTAGTCTGTGAAAACCCAGTCAATTTTATTTGTTGTAGTTTTAGTATTTAAAACATAAAATCATCCTAAAAAATAGAACATTCTATGAAAAATAACCTTGATATCTTTAAGTCATGTCAAATATTGAAATCAATGTGAAATCAAACTTTGATCATCTCATTACTAGATTATGAGACGTTAGCCTGAGTTTTACAGACAGGTCACATATATTTTTCAAGACTTTACAGCATAGCATTCACTTGATGATAAGTAAGTTTGTGGCATTGAGAGCATTACTCACTTTTGTGGTCAGAGACAGTCAGGTTTGAAGCAGGTGTATAGGGACAAGCAGGCAGCAGGACCTGAGTGAGAACAGCTGGACACATCATCTCCAGATCATCAATGCTTACAGTAGAAGCATTACCTAACCCAAAGGCAAAAAGCAGCTCGCGCAACGACAAACACTACACAGAGAAAAAAAGTTATTAAAGTAAAGACTCTTTGAAACATAATTTATCATCTGCCATTCTTACCTAAATGGTAAGATATAAATAAACCATCGCAACTGTTTTAATATGAATAAGAGAAAGATTAATAAAACACAATAGGCTACATAAAGTGTGTTGCACAGATGGGACGCAATGCATTCTCTCGCATCATTACCTCAACATTCCTCAGAGGATTGGCGTCATTATCGATAAATGCCGAGCGTCTGCTTGTAATGATGTGCAGTAAGTTTTCCAGGTTTTCCGTGGAAAGTGAGCTGTTCTTTTCATCGTAGAAATGCAAAACACTTTGCAGAAAACTTTCCTCCATGTTACCGTGTGTCGATGCGAGCAACTTAACCTCGCGACTATCAGAGAAAGTATGCGCGCGCACTAAAAACGCATAACGAAACACACAGGTTAAGATGGAAAATCCACTTCTTTCATTTCCTTTTGAGGGATGAATCGCAATCTCCCTGACCTGGGAGTAACCAATATTTCTAGGCCTTAATCATAATACAACAGACCCGCCTCAATGTCGAGTGATGATATGAGGAGCTGATACTGCATCATTTCGGCAACAATGAAGTCTTTGTGTACACTTCTCCTAAGTCCCGCAACCTGCTCAGCTCCCACTTTAATTCACCCTAGAAGGAAGTTACCTTTTATCACTAAACATTTCCCAAAAAAAGGAAATTTTTCAACCATAATTTTGCGTTTTTATTAAGAAATATATTACATATTTAGATCTTTTATCAAACATTGCACCATCAATCCTTGTTATTAGTTTTACTTTGTCTGACTTGAAACACATTCAACAGGTGTTACTATAAAAAGCAAAGATGGTGGGAAAAGACAAATACGTTGAAAGTAGGCCTACAAAACAAATGTGTTTGTGTGAGTGTCGTTAAATGTGACAATGGCATCCAACCCAAGCTTACATTCTGTTACATGTTGTGTTTTTACACGGCTATAATGTAAAAAACCATAACTCTTAACCTTTCATTTCGGGCACTTCTTTGTATATCCAATAGTTTCCCATTACAGTTTAAAGTTAAACACACAACAATTAGTAGACATCCCTGAGAGATGTGACATGAAGTTTTCCAGTCAGTTCCTCGGCAGTGGTTGGTCTCCATGCACCGAAAAAAACGGTGTAACTTGTAGACAGCATCAGGAAGCCATTGACATTAAAGTGACCGGGAACATCATCAACATCCAGCCAAACATACAAAGCAGGGAAAGAGCAGTGTAGAGTCACGGCATAATTCTGTTCAATATCAGAGTCCTTTACGGTAAACTATAAAACAGACACACACAGCATTTGTCAGTCAAGTTTGTTTTAAAGGTGTATTGTGTAACTTTTAAAAGGATCTTTTGACAGAAATGCAATATAATATACATAACTATATTATTAGTGGTGTATAAAGACCTTACAATATAAACTATTGTTGTTATTACCTTAGAATAAATTGTTTTAATATCTACATACACTGCAGGTCCCCTTACATGGTAGTTGCCATTCGCACTGCCATGTTTCTACAATAGCCCTAAACAGACAAACTGCTCTATAAAGTGCGTTTTGTAACTATGTTGTCTCAGATAATCACATGTTTGTCCTGTGGCTGCAACCGTAGCTTCACTATTCGTTTCGAAGTGAGGGGTGAGCTGTGAACTGCCTTTGGTTGCAATTTACAGTCTCACCACTAGATGCCGCTAAAAATCTACATACCGGTCCTTAAAAGCCATCTATATGACTTTCATAAAATGCCTCTTTTTATTAGGAGATATGGTGTTTTATTTATATACAGAAGTTTTTTGTTACAGTGTGTATGTGTGAGAGTGTCTCTCACCGTGATGTTGGGTTTCTGCAAGCCCTCTGCGTCCTTTGGAGAACTGAGGAACATGTGATTGCGAGCACTGATCATTTGACCTTCAGGACTACGAAGATGAAAAGTGACAAGGCAGGATTGCCGAGTGCAATTCACACATTTTGTTAGTACATCAGAAACAGGAAGCTGAAACACCAGACTGCTCTCTCCTTCTTTTATTATAGTCCAATTAGATTCTAAAGAACACACGGCATCAAAGCTGCTCCAGCTGTATAATTCCACCTGTGCGTATACAAACACAACATGACAAATATCAATCATTAAAAAAAGAGTTAACATTAAAGGGACAGTTCACCCAAAAATGATCATCATTTACTTACCCTCATGTTGTTACAAACCTGTATTAATTTCTTAATTTCTTGCTGAACACAAAGGAAAATATTTTGAGAAATGTTTATAACCATACCCTTTTTGAGCACCACTGACTTCCGTAGTAGTACTTTTTCTTACTATGGACATCACTGGTGCCTGTTTTTGGCTTTTATTTTTACAAATATCTTTCTTTGTTTAGCAGAACAAAGAAATTTATACAGAAAAATATGACAGTGAGTAAATGATGACAGAATTTTCATTTTTGGAAGAACTATCTCTTTAAAACATTAGTTCAGGTCTTGTGGTACTGACCTGGACAACAAATAAATGACATTTTTGTGCATGAATGTTTTGCAGATTCACTGAAACCAAAAAGGCAAAGTGCGTATTTTTGCACCACCAAACAAAATTGAAACCACTGGACACCAAAACTGTGAGTAACAACCTGTAAACCTGGAGAGGGACAACCTGGATTTAAATGAATAAAGTAAGTCACAAACATGATACTGTACCTTGGCTTTGACTTTGTGGTCCGAAGTATGGCTATCAGAGATGGCATAGATCAGCAAATCTCCTTTATTCTCAAAACCCACTGAGAGGATAGGAGCATAGAAATCCACAGCCCAATAGTGCAGCATTTTCCATTTACCACCAAACTCTAAATACACAGAATGTCCAGTCATAATGCATTGTTATGAACATTACAATTATAAATATACAGTACTGTGCAAAAGTCTTAGGCCACCATGCTACCATTAGATTTGTTGTTTTTGCAATTGTATAGTGATTATTATAATTTATTATAATACAACCAGAAAATACAGGAAATGTGTATGTAGTATTAACAACAGTATAAAAGTATAAGCTGAAGTGTCAAGTAATTAAGGTAAACTCCCCTTCCACTTGAGCAATAGCAGGCAGCTGCAGGATCTCTTAAACCTAAATAAAATTAAATCCTAATTTCTAATTCTAATCGAATGACTTCAGGACTTCAGTCTCCTAAAAAAAGCTCAAGATGTGTTTCGTGACAAGAGATTTCACACTAAATACTGACTGATGCCTAAAGAAGACATTTAGTTATGAAAATTGTTTTGTTTTTAATTGTGTGTACATATTTCCTGTATTTTTTGTATCCTGTATCTTAATAAAGATTGAAAAATAAATATGGATAAACATTAAAACTTAGCTATAAAACAACAAAGCTGGTGATGGTGGCCTAAGACTTTTGCACAGTAATGTATATACAATTATAAATGACCAAATAAAACTAAATACTATTAAACTAATAATCAACAAATATGCCATCCTAGTGAGCAATAGTAGTGTAAATTTATTTACCTATAGAAGACCAGGAAGGCCCCTGCCAGATATCATTGAGCTGCCAGTATAGGACGCCCATCGTATGACCTTTGCCGTCGATGATCTCACTGCGACTGCGACGGTAAAATTCTGTTTGTATCTTTACACATTGTGCCTGCATGACCTGTTTAAACCAAAAAGTGGCCTTAACAAAATAGCTCTGCATCACAGTGTATCTGGCCCATCACTGGTGTGTTCCTATGGCAAAATCCAAGACATTGACTTTTCTAATATGACAATCATGACCTGAGTGATGTAAATGGTGTCTCTGTATCTCTGCACTGGGTCTGTGCTGTTGGGCAGAATGTAATGTAGCTTCGTCTGGTTTAGCATCTGCTCATTTCCATCTGCATGATGTTGCCGATGAGCTGAGAAATCACTGCTGAAATCCCAGTCTGAAGGCACCGAAACCTACAATGTATAAATACAATGTAACACTTACAGTACACATGCGTAAGCTTATGTAGTCTCTACTGTGTAAAAAAGCATTTAAGGTGATGTGAAATAGTGTTTGAAACTAGTTTTGTAAATGTTTTAAGCTGAAACAGAATAATGAATAACATTTGTATTGATTGAACTATGTGTTTAATGTGGACAGACATATCGCAAGTCACTAAAAAGTTGTTGCACTGAGCCTGGTTAGGACACTGTGTAAAACTGAATTACTAGTATTACCTTATTCAGGGTGGACAATGAAGGCCAGGACTGGAAGCCAAACTCAGAAGCAAAGCGTGTACGAGGAAATTCAGTCCAGTTCCAGCAATCTTTAGTATAGTTGTAGTAGTGGGTATCTCCATAGTGGGGGTCATAGGGGTTATTAGCCACCCAGCCTTCCTTCTCAGACTGTATCCCATTGGTTGGGCTGGACACCAGAAAAGGACGACTGCTATCTTCCTGAATAAAACAAGGTAAAAGTATAGTACCATCATGTATTTTTATGTACTAAATTTCAGTACCATAGTATATACTGTATCACCATTAAATACCATCACTGTATGTAGGATTGGGTAATGTTTTCACTTCACATATCGTTGTATGGATCTCTCACCTGCAGTACAATGTCTCTGATATTGTCAACATACAGATTCACGTAATCTTTCACATAAAGTGGATGCTCAGCAAAAGGTAGGTTAAACCAGTTGGTTGCTATGGCAGCTTCATTCTCATTATTTCCACTCCAGATGATCACTGATGGATGAGATTTCAGTCGTCGTACCTAAAACACAACCACTGTCTTGTAAGTGCAAACGACTGGCTTATGAAAGTTTATACACGTATTTAATACATAAATTGTGCAAACCTGTTGTGTGACCTCTGTCCTCACTGTCTGTATAAAATCCTTCTCTGTAGGGTACAACGCACAGGCAAACATGAAGTCCTGCCATATCTGACATGAGAGAGCAAACAACCAAATCAATGCCATCTGAATGAATGAAATGCACGTCAAAGGCTGAAAACATCATATATGACAAGGCTTTACCATGATCCCGTACATATCACACAGGCTGTAGAAGACGTCTTGTTCGTAAACTCCACCTCCCCACACTCTTAAAGCATTCATATTTGCCTTCTGTACAGACCGGAGCAAGATTGTGATCCTATAATGCAAGTGCAAACGTATGCTAATGCTACAAACACAAGCACTTTTATATATTTACAAATGAAAATTAAGTCTGCAACTGGTTGTTTTAATGTACGTTATCTCACATGTCAGTGGTAACCTGGTCCTGAAATGCGTGAACAGGAATCCAGTTCGAACCCTTTAGGAAAATTGGCTTTCCATTAATTCGGAAGTAGAAGCTGAGGCCAGGGGAGGAGGGAATTGGCTCCTGGACCAACTCCACAGTGCGGAATGCAATCTGTACCAAAAAATAGGGAGTAAAATGATGCAGATGAAAGCTTGACATTATTAAAAAAATGACAACAGACAGAAATGTTACCAATCTGTGTGCTTTTAGTGTCTCTCCACCCTCCACGTTGATCTCAATCTTCAGGTCATAGAGAGGCTGCTCACCATGTCCAAAAGGCCACCAAAATCTGATACTGGCATTCTTAAAGGGAGCACATCATATATCCTCATAAATATGTGATTTTCCCAAATGTTGAATGATAAAGGATGGTAATCATCATCATGCAGAGAATGTTACCACATAATGTTACCTGGTTGACCTGAAGGAGAAAAGACTTTATATTCTGTCCAGGTGTAGTAAGAGACAGACTAAAATCTGCCTCTGTATCTAATAACGGTATAGACAGATGGACAAAGCCCTTAGACGTAACTACAACATCAAAGAACAACTCCACTTCAACATTCCAGCTTGAATGTTCGGAGTCTGGACATGGGAAAGACAAAGGGAGAGTGTCAAACTACGAAATTCACCTACAGTATGACAATACATTGTTTAAGTGCACGCTTTTTAGTGTATCTGTATAAGATGGGTTAGGGTTACTTGTTAGCACTACTTGTTTCTTTCTTAACAACTGCATGCGTACCATCAGTTAAAGAACATGCCCACATTTTGGGAATTTAGCTTATTCACCGTAACCCCCAGCGTTAGATAAGTCCTTGCATGCCTTTCTCATCTCCGTGCGTGCTGTAACTCTGTCTGACGCAGCCCCCGCTAGCTTAGCTTAGCACAAAGACTGGAAGTGAATGGCTCCAGCTAGCAAACTGCTCCCAATAAGTGACAAAATGACGCAAACATTTTCCTATTTATGGGTTGTGATGTGTATAGTCACACCGTGTACAAATAACAAGGTCATATGAGACACAGACATCTTTTAACAGTATACGTACTGGGAACTATATTCTCAGAAGGCGAAGCACTGCTACTTGGGCAGAGTGATTTGTAAAACTCTGACCGAACTCTCTGCTACTCACCAGGAGGCTTCTCGGTTTCTGCGAGCAAATCACTCCGCCCAGTAGCAGTGCGTCGCTTTCTGAGAATATAGTTCCCAGTATGTTATGTTTACTGTTAAAAGATGGCTGTGTCTCATATGACCTTGTTATTTGTACACGGTGTGATTAAACAACATCACAACACATAAATAGGAAAATGTTTGCGTCATTTTGTCAGTTATTGGGAGCAGTTTGCTAGCTGGAGCCATTCACTTCCAGTCTTTGTGCTAAGCTAAGCTAGCGGGGGCTGCATGGAGATGAGAAAGGTATGTATGGACTTATCTTACTCTGGGGGATACGAATAAGCTAAATTCCCAAAATGTGGACGTGTTGCTTTAACCATAACATTGCTATAGCTACAAGTCACTCTGGAAAGGGTGTCACATTTTTTGATAAACTGTGTTCAAATTTCTTTTATATGCATGCAGTCACAAGTTTCTGTGTTTACCATATATTGGACTGGTGGTAAAACTCAGTAGTCTTAAAGTATTGAAGATGTCTAGTCGAACGTCCTTCCAGATGCCCAGTGTGGGGAAAGATGGACCCCAGTCCCAGCTAAATGAACTCTGAGCCTGAAAAACACAGAAAGGCCTTCAGCCACAAAAAAAGTGCTAAGAAGCCCTTCTACAAACTTTGAAATGTAACTTAGTTTATACCTTTCTAATAAAGTTAACATGGCATTCTCCTTTCTGTACAGGTGGAGGACAGGCAGGTGGCACGCTGTACTGAGTGTGGTCATGGCTTCTTTGAGATGCGTATGTCACAGCTGACATGAGCCACACCTGGAGAAGATTTTCCTGATCCTTCAGTAATCCAGTGACTTCAAAATCCTAAACAAACCCCAAAAATATTAGTTTAATTATTTGTCAAAACTACTTTTAAAAGTTGATTGATGAGATTTTGATTAAATCCTTCTTGTTTAATCCTCTCTATGCAATACATATATAATGTTTACTTCATAATATCATAAGTATTTGTTTTTATTCATTTACATATCTGCAAAACATGTTGTCTGTTTGTCCAATAGTGACTCCATTGAGAGAAATGGTGGAGACGGTGTCAACCCCTTCAAACACTAGAACAGCTTTCCCCGCTCCTCTGTAAAGAACATACAGCAGTAACATTTACCAAACTTCAATCTGTTTTGGACTAAAACATTGCTTTATTTACAGGAAAGTTTAGTAGGACACGTGATTCACCTGACATAAGCAGGAACTGAGAATGACGTAGTGTAAGTCCAGTTGTCAAGTGAAATCCATCTATATGCCAGGTCATTAAATCTGTAGTATGGATCCTGTTGACATGCATGAACATTCATAAACTGTGTTTCGATCAATGAGCTTAGATAATATGTGAAAGGTTTTGCTACAGCATACCGAAATAATTCCCTGACGCTGCAAAGCTGTGTAAACACAGCCCGGTACATCCGCACTGAGAGAGAAAGATGAGTTTGAATTCAACAGCTCCCATTTTCCATTTAGAGAGATGCTTTCAACTCCCGGACTCTTAATTTCAAATGCAAGCGCGCGGTTAAGTCCGATAACAGCCAAAGAATAAAGCAACACTGAAGACCAAACCACATAATTCATGTCTAATAATCATTGGAAACTTTACGAAGCTATCTCAGGATTATATTGTGAAATAACGCGACGTTTCATCACTTTAATACGGCACTTGACCATTAAAATGAAAAGCAAAAGGACGATCAGCTGATCTCTCACGTGCTAGTGCAAACATCCGGTAGCGTTAAGGAAGTAGTTATAATTAATTTTAACATAAAAAATTATTATTTTAATAATGTTTAAATTTTTTATATTATTACACACAAATATGCGTGTAAATGGGGTAGGTCTGGCGGAATAAAACTATTTGAGAAGTGGAATTAGGGGACTTTTATTTTGTCGTGTCGTCTGTGCGGTTTACCGTCGGTCTGACATTACAGTCTCCAAATGTTTTACTAGAAATTGAATCTTTAGTAGAAATTGTATTCTTACTTCTAACTGATATTTAAGTAACAAGGAAACTGAAAGATTTACAAAATTATATTATCAATTTTTCCAACATTCAAATTCAGATTTTCTTGAAACAAACAGTTGCTGTTAAATATTCTCCTTTCCCTGCTGAAAAAAACAGCATAGACCAGCATGGGAATTATGCTGGTCTATGCTGGTTTGATGCTGGTTTAGCTGGTGGTCACCAGTATACCAGCACCAAAACACAACATATGCTGGTCTTGCTGGTATGACCAGCATGGGATGCTGGTGCTAATGCTGGTTTGGTGCCCTTTTAGCTGGTGCTGATGCTGGTTTAGCTGGTGTTCACTAGCAAACCAGCGTCAAAGCACAACATTTGCTGGTATGCTGTTTTTTCAGCAGGGTTGCTATTGAAATATTTATTGATCTTATAATAATAACTAGTATATTTATTTCTCCACACTCAAAATAATCAAACTTGTTAACATTCAACACTTTGTGGTGTTAATGCCAGAATTTCAATGGTAATTTAATGAAACAAAATATAAATGTAAGCTCAGGGTAAACAATGGTACTATTTGTCTATATTATAGTAACAGGAAAACCCACACCACTTTCTACGTTCAGCTTATATATATATATATATATATGATAAGAGAGAAAAATTCAAACAAAAACAGAAACATAGTATAATGACTTATGCATCTTTATTGGGGGTAAAACATAGCGGGACATTAAACAGACATTTAAGCCAATCGAGTGAGTTGTATTTCAGTGCCACAGCTGTGAAATGTTGAACAGAGCTGATCTGAATGTTGCAATTCTTTACCATCAAACAGAATATAGTAATCGGTCCCACAATCCAATTGATGTACAACATCTGGTCTTTTCTCCTGTGATAGCATGCACTTAAGGAGTGAGACCCTATAGAAGCAGAACAGCCTAAAGACTTTCTCCAAAGGTCCCAGAGAAAACACACTGTGGTCATACAGGCATGGCATGAGTTGTGGAGTGAGAAGAGTTGATTGGTAGAGCGATCAATCGGATGCAGAGCTGAGTGTTAAAGAGTTTCCATTCAACTGATAGGAGTCTATCTTGAAACTTTAAAGTGTGGGAAGGCCATGAACAGGTCTGCATTCCAGTTTGAACAGAAACCTGGGGTTGTGCCTCCATAAGAGACAGATGGAAAAATGTGGTCTTGCAACAGTGTCCAAAACATGACAGAACAAACAAAACAGTTTGTAAATGAGTCCAGCCAACATCACATTGCATATTTCTGAGTCCATTCCCGTGCTATTCTGTTGTATCTGCAAAGTGGGAGAGAAAAACATTAGAGCCTTGAAATCAAGCATAACCTTCAACCAGCTACGGCCTCCAAAATGCAGTCCGACATTGTCAGTTTCAAACCTTTTTGATGCCAACAGTTAGTAAGTCATTGCATGAAATATAATTCGTTAACTTACCCATCTCTACCAAAGAAAAACACTAAACATTTGAATAACTATTTCTATGAGCATCCTTAAAGGAATAGTACATTTTCTTAAAAGAAAAATCCAGACAATTTACTCACCACCATGTCATCCAAAACGTTGATGTCCGTCCCCGCCCAGTCGAGAAGAAACTATATTTTCCGAAGAAAACATTGCAGAATTCCTCCAATTTTAATGGACTTTAATAGAACCCAACATTCAATACTCAACTCAACACTCAACAGCCCCCTTCAACGGAGTTTCAAAGGACCACAAACAATCCCAAACGAGGCACAAGGGTCCCATCCAGCGAAACGACCGTCACCTTTGACAACAAAAACAACAAATGTACACTTTTAAACCACAACTTCTCGTTGTGTAGATCAGGTCGTGATGCGCCAGCTGACCCCACTACGTCACCGCAATACGTCATTACGTCACAGAGGACGAACGCGAAACTCCGCCCCAGTGTTTACAAGCGTCTTAGAAGAGGACCGTTCCTACGTTGTTGTATGTCAACTAATACTAATTAATGTCTTTGTGGCAGTTTATTGTTTAAAATGGTCCGCAAATGTGCGTTTTATATATGTAACACGTGACCTCCCTACGCATTTACATTAGGTCGCACTGGACCGGACCTTGACGAAAAGTTGTGGTTTAAAAGTATACATTTTTTATTTTTCCTGTCAAAAATGACAATCGTTTCGCCAGACAAGACCCTTATGCCTCGTTTGGGATTGTTTATAGTCCTTTGAAACTCCGTTGAAAAAAACTGCCAAGTGTTGAGCCAAGTACCAAATGTTGGGTTCCACTAAAGTCCATCAAAACTAGAAAAACTCTGCAATGTTTTCCTCAAAAAACACAACTTCTTCTCGACCGAACAAAGAAAGACATCAACACCCTGGATGACATGGTGGTGAGCAAACCATCTGGATTTTTCCCCCAAGAAAATGGACTAATCCTTTAAGGACCGCTTGTCATGCAGTATCAATAATACTCATCATACGCATCATTTTACCTATCTAACAAAAATGTCATGCTGCTTTAAGACATTTCACTTAATAAAATTCATGCTTGCTGGTATATATGCAGGACAGTTTATATACCTTAACAATTAAAAGATCAAAGCAACCATATTTGTGATGGTTGATCATATCCATGGAAAGGAATACTTTGCCAATAACTTAGTTTTCCCAATTGTTTTAGAAAAGACATGATAGCATGTATTAGTGATGCACACCTGCTGTGGTCACACACTCATGCTGCACCACACAGGAAGCAACATTGCTTGCAGTGCTTCACTCTACAGTACCTCTAATGTTCACAATGCAGAGTTTTGCTTCACCTACAGCATGGCATATTTTTCTGTCCATTCCTTTGCCATTCTATTATACCTGATAGAGCATGTTGTGTTAGACAAAACAGTTCTATTCATTTGTTTTAAATAGACCTTTGTGTCAATATACACTTGATTATATGCATTATTGATAACTGTATAGATTACATAAACATTTCATTCCGTGTTTACCGTGACAAATGTTTTAATAAGAGAAAATAATATAGCTATCATTAAATATAGTATAATGAAACTTAAATGAACTCTTTAGTTGTGTAAATTATGTTTTTGTGTTTTGCTGATCGCATTTACTCTACATTAATCCTAGTAGTTTAAAACATTGCCCACAAATGTGACCCTGGACCAGTCATAAGAGACAAATTTAGAGCTGGGCAAAAAAATATTGTCTGTGATTCTCATGCGTATATTTCATAAGTAAAGCCAGTTCATTGACCAGCAGCAAATCGCCATCACCTGCCTTCAGATGGAGCGGCACCCACCACACAGAGCCGCGTCTCACCGAGAAGCTAGGCAAAATCGTATACATTATCGGAGGTTATTTTCCACGATTATGAGTGCAGTTTTGCAAGCTTCTCGGTGAAATTCGGCTCTGTGTAGCAAATGCCGCTCCATCCGAAAGCAGGCGACGGTGATCCACCACCAATCACCAAACCGGCTTTACTGATGAGACAAGCATGAGAATCGCAAGTGATTTTTTTACCAGCTCTAGTCAATTTTTTATTTATTGAGATTTATACATGATATAAATAAGCTTTCCATCAATGTTTGGTTTGTTAGGATAGGACTAAAGGGGGCTGAGATTAACCTATTTGAAAATCTGCAATCTCAGGGTGCAAAAAATTGAGAAAATTGCCTTTAAAGGGGACATGGCACAAGATTTTTTTTAAAGGGGGGGGTTAATGGTATTTCAAGCATTCTGACTTATTAACACAGTTATAGAGTTGTTTCCTCATGCTAAACGTAGGCAAAGTGTCAAAAATGCAGTTGGGCGTGTTTCAGAGTATTTCTGTGCCGAATGCACTTCGCCAGGGTTCGTACAAGTTTCGGCTAATTTTTTTCGATTACGGTTCTAACTGACGTTTCAGGGGTTTTCGATATGTATCACTTCTTTATGTGGGCTTCCGCCGGAAAACTTCCCCCGGAAAACCCCGCCCAGCCGTCAGTCAGCGGGAGACGCTAGAGCTTGCTAACAGCTTATCACGCCACTCAGCTTTGTTTAATTTCAAAAGTCAACAATGGCACAACAAGAAGTGTGTTTTTGGATGTAAGGAGAAGACATCCAGCCTTATGGAAACAATGGATATAGTTTATTATCCGGATTAGCAGCGGAGTTTTGCGTGTGTGTTTGATGCGGTGGATTTTCAGAACCGGGTCATGACGAGTTACACGTGGTAACTAAGTCTTCTGTCTTATGTTGGAAATAGGCGCGTGTATATTATATAAATGACACAAACATGTAGTGAATCATACGTTATAAGTGTTGTATAGTGTTGCATGACTCGTACTCGCTCCTCCCGTGTTATAACTCCTCCTTCTTCATTTTTTCGTACGTTATCGGAAAGACTCGGTAAAGCTAATCTTTCTTTTATAAATCTGATTAAACTAAAGACTCTTCAGAGATATAAAGGATGTCATACTACTCTATAGGTACTCCAGATTGATATCAGAAATGCAGAAACAGCGTGTGTTACGTGAGCTTTAAGATGTCCAATAAATCTTTGGTGTCCCCAGAGCACATATGTGAAGTTTTAGCTCAAAATACCATATAAATAGTTTATTACAGCATGTTAAAATTGCCACTTTGTAGGTGTGTGCAAAAATGTGCCGTTTTGGGTGTGTCCTTAAAATGCAAATGAGCTGATGAAATTCAAACACTTATCACAATGATGGTGGCTTGTTGAAATTAAAACTCAATTGTGCTTTTCTCTGCACTAAATGGCAGTGCTGTGGTTGGATAGTGCAGATTAAGGGGTGGTATTATTATAATAAGAGCTCCTTATGACATCATAAGGAGAGCCAAATTTCAACTACCTATTTTTTTATGTGCTTGTAGAGAATGGTTTACCAAAACTAAGTTATTCATTTTTTAGGTTGATAGAAGCACTGGGGACCCAATCATAGCACTTAAACATGGAAAAAGTCAGATTTTCATGCCATGGCCCCTTTAAAGATGTCCCACTGAAGTCCTTAGCAACTGCTTCCGCTCAGGAACATAAAGTTTGTGCCTAATGATTTTTGGCATAAAATAATTATTATTTTGACCCATACTATTTTATTGTTGCTATTACTACACATATACCTGTGCGACTTATAACAGGTTTTTTATGTCCAGGGTCACAAATACATCACTCAAAAATACAAACATGTACAACATAAAATGGACACCAAAATGATGTTTTTTACACTGCTGCAAAACTAAATGTCCACCTTTGCTGTAATAAATATTGTGGGTTTTGTGATGGGTAACAAAAAAGAAGTCAGAGAATAAGTCTGTAGCTAAATACAATAATATTAACAGAGAATATGGTAGACATGTGTGTAAGAAGAACACACACCAAGGTACCCATGTTTTGGCAGTACTTACTTCTCTGTATCTGTTTTATAGATTCGGGCGATTTCTGGTACAAGAGGGTCGTCTGGATTGGGGTCACATAACAGTGAGCAGATGGACAAGAGAACTTTAGAAAGAAGACATAATATAACGTAAGCACATCATCTTTTTTTTAGAAAGATATGTTTCTGTCTTTCCGTTTAAACTTCTGTTAAAAACAGATGTCATACACCTAACTGCTTTAGTATTGTGTTTACCTTTAGAAATGGTAAGTGCAGGTGACCACTGGGACCTGAGGATATCCAAACAGATGCTGCCATTACTGTTTATGTTGGGATGGTAGATTCTTGTAGTAAATGCAACCTAGCAAAAAGAAAAGACTGTTATGCACACCTACAGCTACACACACACAAGACGAAAGACGCAAAAGACATCTTACCTTTGGTGGCTTAAAAGGGTAATCTGTTGGGAAGTGTATGGTTAAAAAAAAAACGCCACCCTGATATGGACTTTCATTCTGTATTAACATAAAAATAACAAAGGCAAAAGCATCTTTAGTACAGTTATCATCTCATTTGAAGGTTTTGCTATATACTTCTATTGCAGTGTAACAACACAACTAACAATGCCAATATTACACTACTAAGGAAGGATGTTGTACAGCAATGTTTTAATTTTACTCACAGGCCCCATGATCGTTGCCTGCCAATGGAACACTAAGGGGAAGCATTGCATGTACTTCAGTTTACAAGAAATATGTAAAAAACATATATTCTGCATTATGTATAAGGTCTGAAATCTCACCATCATCTCCCACAGGACCAGCTGAACACTGTGCAGGAGGATCCCGCGCCAAATCAGTCAATTCCTATAGGAAACAGACAGAAATGTCATCAAGCGCATATTTAACTATACGCAATATAACTAGACTCATTTTCTCTCATAATAGCACTTGTATACAAGCCATAACCAGTCTAAAGGGTCAACAGTGGCACTTGGCCCTTCTTTCACTATAGTGACCGCAAGATGAAACCAGCAGATTGAATGTTTTGCAGCAGGGTGTATTTATAGATTCTGAAGGGTCATGAAGGAGAAGTGCTGCAATACAACCTGGACAAGTCCATAGGCATGTCCCTCCCCACTCCCCACATTAACGTTTATTTTTATTTTAACATTTTAACACGTGTATTGCATGACTTGAATCATTCTAGAGCTTTCCCATTGCTCAACAGGCCATCAGAGACTACGCTTCATAAGTTTTATAAATTGCTATTGAACTGTTTGAGATCACCTTAAACATAAAAACCTCAACATCAGTGAGGTAGTCAAAACTCATAGAAATAATACTAAAATAATAAAAAGCACACGTTTAGATTACATGAACTACAGAACGTCATTTTACTATAACTTATTACAATGTAAATTTGCCACGAGGCAGACAAAAAAGTATTATTTTTATCAAGCTATTATTATTATTTAAATATTAATATTGCGTGGATATTAGCATGTAATATCAAAACTAACGTTTTTAAGACGACGTACGTTACACGGAAAATATGTTGTATTCTGAAAAATATAGACACCTGTCAAATTCTTTACTATCTTGTGGCGCATAGAAACTGCACCAAGTTGTACCAAAAATAGCAATTTGATATCGTTATTGAAGAAAATTGGCAATACAAGCCTATCGCTTGTACTGGCAATGAACACCCTGACTGTGCTTTAAGAAATCGTCGTGTTCGGCTAACGCGCTAACGTTAGTAGACAATAAACAATCCAAAAATGAACGTTTGACACGCGGGTCATTGTTAGTTTTTTCGAGTCCAAATTGTACATACCTTTTGGATTCGTTTAAGCGCCATCTTCCCACTGGGTGTAGTGTCTCTTTAACAACTAGCGCCCAATATCTCTCTCTTTCTCAATATGTGAGCTAACCTGAGAGCCAGCCAGCCAGCCACCTAGCTAAAAACTAACATTAATGTCAAGACGTCAAAACATTCAATGTCTGAAAAAATGTAAACGTTTATAAATGATGTGGCGATCAAACTTGTGGACAGGCCCTGATCCCTGTCGTTGACTGAATACCCTGATGTGTGCACACTTCTCTATCAGTTTGTCTGAGCTGACAAGATGTCCGTGAGCTTGTTGTTAGCCACTTTCTAGCAGCTCCTTTTGATCGCTCAATGGCGAAATAAAGCGCGAGGGTGGCTTGTGCGCCACAGTGCGTGCTGGAGGACAACCGGTACTTTACTTATAATTTTTTCCATTTTTACGCTCAACATTATGGAGGACGAAGGTACAATATATATATATATATATATATATATATATATATATATATATATATATATATATATATATATATATATATTTTTTTTTTTTTTTTTTTTCTACAACAAATATGTCTTGCATTACTTTATTACTTATTTTGGAGTGCTTTTGTAAAACATCTCTATTTTTATTTTTATAAAAATATTTATTTTTCTTTAATTAATTTTACATGTAGGGGAGAGAGAATTTTTTAACACACACCTCTTTGCTACAAATGAACACTTAAAGTTTGTTTGTGGGATGTACCGTTATCATACAACTACACCGAAAGTGACAGGAGTGCAAACGTTACAACTTTCTTACCCCATAGGTGGGGTCAATTGTAACAAACAGAGGGTTTGTTGTAACACCTGCTAGAATTTTTTAAACACAAATAATTCAATACAATTCATTCTATATACTAAAGGTTGATATTGTTTATATATCTGCCTATAATAAATAGATATCCACACATTTATTCATCCATCCATGATCCTTCATAACCATACTTTTATTTTTGCATCAATGCATATAAATAAGACAAAAAATTATAATTCTGAGTTATTTCCCCTGATATTTTATTAACAGTTATCATTTTGATGAATAGTATTTACATTGTTTTCCTTTTATTCTCATTGTATACCTGAGGCTTAATTTTGACACTGCTAACCTCGCAGCTATTAGTTACTAGGAGTTGCTGACATGTTTCAAAATCGTGTTATGTTTTAGCTACTAAGACAGTGATTAAAATAATATAAGGTTAGATTTGGTAACTTACACACCCAACTCAGAAATATTTTGTTCAATGAAAACACATCAAAACTTTTCACAAATTCACAGGAGATCATCTTCTGACGGTATGAGATAAAGACCAAAAGCACAGATTGCTCAGCCCTGTTTAAATATGTAAAGTAGCCTTGTTACAATTAACCCCGCGTTAGTTTGTGCCTCGCTCACCCCTATTTATTTACGTGTTTGTCCGCATTTACACAAACAAAATTATAAACAAAATATTAGATCTTTGAATTCAGCTCATGAAAAATGGGGGCAAAAACAAAAGTGTTGCGTTTATCATTTTGTTCAATGTATTCACTTCCACTGGTTTATTTATATTTTATATACAGTTATAGTGATTGAATATCACAGATAAATGTGAGCCTGGTCCAAAGAACCAGTCATAAGGGTCAATTTTGTGAAATTGCTTTCCATTGATGTGTTTTTTTTCCTCTTTTTTTTTAGGATAGGATGATATTTGGCAGCGATACAACTATTTGAACATCTGAAATCTGAGGGTGCAAAAAATCTAAATATTGAGAAAATCGCATTTAGGTTTTTCAAATGAAGTCCTTAGCAACACATATTACTAATGATAAATACATTTTAGATATATTAAGTGTAGGAAATTTACAAAATATCTTAATGGAACATGGTTTTTACTTAATTTTTGGCATTAAATTGATCATTTTTACACATACAATGTATTGTTGGTTATTGCTACAAATATACCCATGTAACTTATGACTGGTTGTGTGGTCCAGGATCACAAATAAGATAAAAACCAATACTGAAAACTGTATGAGTTTTTTTTTTAAGATTTAGATTTTTCTTTTAATAAGTATTTGTTTAAATAAAACTGGGTGAAACTTTAACCACAGGGTAAAACAACCATTACCAATGATCTTTGCTTTTTGCACAGAGCACAGCTGTTTATTATCTATTCATTTTGTCAGAATTTTTTTTTTTAAGAAAATATTAAAAGAATAATCGGGATGACCTAGATAACAATCCTGTAATTTATGCGCAAACGTAAGAATGTAATGGAGCGATACAGAAAAGACAGAGGTGCGATCAGCAACAATTCGGCATCAGTTTACTGACCCAACAAATTGACTCGATTATCAAAAAAAGAAAAGAAAAAAGAAAGAAACTCAAAACAAAAATGTTCATTAGACAACACCCCCACACAAACAATCAAAAACCTATGAAAACAAGTTTATTGCCTGAATGAATTTTGAGAGTAATATATCTAACAAAGTAGATCCATGGGGCACACAATCACCTTGATGCCACAGTCCTATGCAAATTATGTACCTACAATCATGTTCTGTACGTCTGTCAAGTTATTTGCAACCTTTTGCTGTTATTGCTTCCTCTGAGCGTGTCCCACTTTCTGTGAGCTTTGCTCCATTTTCTCTCTCTCTCTCAAAAAAAAGATTGTTGTCTGTTGGAATAGATGTGTTTTACTCCCATGACAGTCTCTCTGCTCTATGTTCACTCTGACTGAGCGTATCATCTCAGTCTGCGTCCCTGAGCTCCTGGGTCTCATCCACAACATCCTTACGTTTCTCCTGTGAAGGCCTCTGCTCTCCCACACCTTGGGAATCTCCATTTGCACCAAAATGTAAGTTTTGAGGACCACCCTTGCTAAAATTGCTCTGAGAGTTTGTCAAGTTAGTTTTGAACTCATCACAGGTTCTGTGTGTAACGTGAACACCATCCCCCTGTGAGCCCTGCGCCTCTTCCTGATGAGAGTGCTCGGGGCGAGGCGGTTGCTCTGATGGATGAGGCTGTGGCTCTGTTGGCTGCTGCTGATCATGTTGTGGCTGGGCATCGCCTGCAGCTGCCATCTGATTGGCCATGGAGGGTTTGATGGAGGCGTGGCACATGGGGCATGTTTCTTGCACATAGAGCCACTTTCTTAAACAGGTGCCATGGTAGATATGACCACAGTATGTTACCACCGCTGATGTCATATCCTACAAGTATAAAAGAGAGTTAAAATGTTAGTAACCTTAAGTTTTGCTTATACTTCTTTTCAAGTATTAATACATTCTTGCGATCTGTATCATCACATTACTTATAACAATATTTGCCATGTTATACCTGTATTATTGCTATATGCAAATCAAACATAAGGACAATATTGATCTGAAAATGTTTCATAGCCACAAACACTTAACCCCATAATGTCCCTAAGGTTTTTAATAAAGCATTGCTCTGTTTGAGCATCCTGACCAGCCTAACTCTTTAAAGGGACAAATAAACATTTGATTCTTACCATTTTGGAATCCATTCAGCTGATCTCTGGGTCTGGCGGCACCACTTTTAGCATAGCTTAGCATAATCCATTGAATCTGATTAGACCGTTAGCCTCGCGCTAAAAAATAACCAAAGAGTTTTGATATTTTTCCTATTTAAAGCTTGACTCCTCTGTAGTTACATTGTGTACTAAGACCGACGGAAAATTAAAAGTTGCGATTTTCTTTAGGCAGATATGGCCAGGAACCACACTCTCATTTGGTGCAACAATCAAGGACTCCGCCGCCGTAACATGGCCGCAGCAGGTGCAATGATACCACGCAATGCACGGAAATATTCCTCTGCTATGGAAAGTAACCAAGGGGACTATTTTAGGTCAGTGCGTAATATCACAACGCCACCTGCAGCCATGTCACAGCAGCAAAGTCCTTGATTATTACGCCAGAATGAGAGCATAGTTCCCAGCCTTATCTGCCTAGAAAATCGCAACCTCTAATCTTCTGTCGATCTCAGTACACAATGCAACTACAGAAGAGTCAAGTTTTAAATAGGAAAAATATCAAAACTCTGGTTATTTTTTAGCACGATGTTAATGGTCTAATCAGATTCAATGGATTATGCTAATCTATGCTAAAAGTGATACCGCCAGACCCGGAGATCAGCTGAATGGATTCCAAAACTGTAAAAATCAGATGTTTAACTCTAAGGGAACTGGAAAATAAGCATATTTTCAAAAAAAGTGGAGTGTCCCTTTAAGTCTAATATACAAAAGTACTTCGCCTTGGAATTGAGTGACCATACCTGGAAGCAGATGGCACAGACATCATTGTGTTCCTGTAGCTGCTCTGCACTGGCCCGTGGTAACAAGTTGATTTTGCGAGCTGCTTCCTGTCGAAGCAGGAAGCTCTTCCAGCCGGCCTGGGCACGTAGCCACACGTTGCAGTAAGAGTGAATGATGATCACCGATGCTCCCAACCAGCTCCATTCGCCCCACAGAGACTCCCACGCTCCGTAAGCCACTACGCACACAGCCACGACAAACTCCAGCACCCGACACACTCCATTCACATAATATACAATCTCATCTAAAGCAGGCAGGGCAGAGCCACGCCACACCTCCACCATGAACAGGCAGTAGATCAGCAGAGTGCCTGTCACCTTGAAGACAAGTCAAAGAGCAAACAAGGCTAGATTAGATCTTAGTCAAATCATATAAATGAATTTCATACAAAATGAAATAAAGCCTACCTGCAGTGATGTGAGAATACAGCTGGAGACCAGAATCAACAGCCAGAAATCCATGTGGAAAAACTGGGAAATTTTAAAAGCCATGAATACCGGAAAAATGAGCAGAAACACACACATGGATAATCCCCGCAAATGCTTCCACACGCTCCTGTGAAGAAAGCAAAAGCATTATATTGGATTTAATCAAGTGTTAGATACAATTATAAACAACAATGTTTATTTAAATGCAGAAAATAATTTTTTTCTAGGATTAAATTGAAGCTCATGTTTAAAATAGTTTGTCAGTTTATATACTGTATGTGCAATACTTGTTTCTGCTGGCTCCCAGACCCAACAAGACAGGCTCTGTGATCTCGCTCATGCTTTGTAACGTAGACGTAAGGACGATGAAGAGAATGATGAGGAGCAGGAAACAACGCTGCAGGGCTGCCATGTCTAATAACCCAGTCTGCAGGGCCAGCAGCAGCAAAGTCACCCCCTCTGTCACACCTCTACAATATGTGCAAACATACATAAACTAAGTAAAAAAAAGTTAAACATACACACATAAATGTATGCCACCTTCTCTTACCTATGCATGACATTGTGATTCTGCAGAGCGCTAAATCCTCCAAGGTAGAACTTGCAAAGATTTAAAAGTCCCAATGCCGTGTAAGATACCACAAATGTTAAACCAAGCAGGGAGTACGGGCTAGCACAGCATTCAGATACACTGTAAAATACATGCATTATACACATTTAAGGCAACATGCATTAATATTCAACAAATATTCTGTTTTTTCTACAAATAAATTACATTTAAATTTATGCTGTTTCTAAAATATTGAACAACATTGACATCATTATAACATCTGCATGCTAAGACGTGTTAGCCATCTTTGATATATTTGCATACAAAATGATACAGCGTTTCAGTAAGGTCGAGTGTCCTGCTGCTTACCTGGTAAGGATGTATATCAGGGGTCCCTGTTGGACAGCAGTGATGGTGCCAACGTTGCCAATTAGTTGGACTCCAAACAGTACAAACCAGAAAACACTGAACAAAACCGGCACGGCAAAGCCATGCCAAAGGGACACTCCGACTGCCATCAGTCGGTACAACTCAGTCACCTACAGCAACCACAGACATTAACACTAAGAGAATGTGTTTCAGAATCATAACTATGTACATCAATATACTTGTTTTAGTTTGCATTTACCTCTATTTCCATTATCTCTCTATATGCTGTTCTGGCCAGTCTATATGGCACAAAGAGGTTGGCAAAAAAGAAAATGGCAACTTCGGCCCCAGTGATTATCATCGAAATGGAGGAGACAGTAAAGAGCCAGTCCAGAGGAACAGAAAACGCACGCGCCAGAAGAGGGAGCAAATGTGCCGAAAACATCCATACACGTTGAGTGCGCATAAGGAACGCACATAGGGTACTGACTATAATCTGACCTGTAGACATAAACAAATAATCAATAAACAAACAAGAGTCACATAATCAATAACAAGCAAGTTTACAGGCACAGTCACAGTCCTAAATAATGTGGACACCCCACTATGAAAAATATTAATGTAATTACATGACATCCGTTTTTGTCATCTAATTTTTGCAATTATTAGAGAGCTATTTATCATTTTTTTTGGAAAGCATCAAAATTGTGTGCAAAATAATCTACAACATCTAGTATATTAAAAAGCAAGACAAGAAGTATTTGAAGTGGACACAACAAACTTAAGTGAAGCATTACACTGCTAGTATACCTGTGCAAAAATTGCACAAAAAGTGAAGTGCAATGGTCTAGCATCTGTTTGTGGATGCCATTAGGTAATGACATCATGCAATGCATTTTTAAAGGATTAGTCCATTTTCTTAAAAAATAAAAAAATCCAGATAATTTACTCACCACCATGTCATCCAAAATGTTTGTCTCTCTTTGTTCAGTCGAGAAGAAACCATGTTTCCCGAGGAAAACATTCCAGGATTTTTCTCATTTTAATGGAGCTTCAAAGGACTAAAGGTCTAAACGATCCCAGACGAGGCATAAGGGTCCCATCCAGAGAAACAACCGTCATCCTTGACAAGAAAAACAAAAATATGCACCCCTAAACCACAACTTCTCGTCCATTTCCGGTCATGTGACGCGCCAGCGCGACCTCACGCAATACGTCATGACGTTAAGAGGTCATGGATGACGTATCGAAACTCTGCCCCAGTGTTTACAAGTGTGGAGAAAGAGGACCGTTCCGATGTTGTTGTATGTGGAATGATACTAATTAATGTCTTTGTGTCAGTTTATTGTTTAAAATGCTCCGCAAATGTGCGTTTCATATATGTGACACGTGACCTTTCCACGGCATTACGCAATTACGTGAGGTCGCGCTGTCGCCTCACCGGAGCGGAGATAGACAAGAAGTTGTGGTTTAAAAAGGCATATTTTTTATTTTTCTAGTAAAAAATGACATTCATTTTGCTAGATAAGACCCTTATGCCTCATTTGGGATTGTTTAGAGTCTTTTGAAACTCCGATGAAACTGCATTAAATCTATTACGTGTTGGGGTCCATTAAAATGAGAAAAATCCTGAAATGTTTTCCTCAAAAAACATAATTCCTTCTCGACTGAACAAAGAAAGACATCAACATTTTAGATGACATGGTGGTGAGTAAATTATCTGGATTTTTTTTAAGAAAATGGACTAATCCTTTAAGATTTAATATTTTTGGAAGCGATGTAAGGGTTCTGTAGTGTGTGTGGTATTTGTAACCTACTGGTGAGCGCAGTCACGAAACGATTCAGCGCTGGAGAGTCCAAGAAGAGCAGACCATCATAACCATATTGAGCTTCTTCTCTAACATAATCTCTGTTAAAACATTCATAAAGAATGAAGCTCTTCAACACCTTCTCACATTGTTCCACATATGTGACCCTCTGCGAAATTGTTGCTAAAGTCTCATAACCTAATTGTTAGATTAGGATCTCTAAAGTTTGACTTCACTCACTGATTTCACTTTCATTTCAATCTTTGACATGATCTTACTCAGTCAATATTAAAGATATCAAGATTATATTTTCACATGACATTCTTTACATTACGTAGGATGATGCAGAAAACAGTAAATCACAAAATAATTACTTTAGCTGTTTTTTCACAGGTAGGGTCACATACTATAAATTATTTGGAGTCTGAAAGCTAAATTTCAACTTTGGTTGATGGGTTCCAGCTAATATCGTATCTTCACCTGACAATCTGATGACCCATGTACAGTAAAAGGGCACATAGGACATGCAGGTAGAGCTGGATAATATGACCAAGCGGCAGCAGTAGTACCACAATGCTTACTATGTGACCTGCAGGAAAGACAAACAATAATCATTATGTTGTCTACTTGATGTATCTTAGGTTGCACACTGATGTAATAAACAAAAATCAATGATGACATGACACTTACCCAAGTAATATATGTTCCAGATCACATACTTGTACTTGAAGAGCATGTCCTCTGTCCTTGCCTTGAGATGATCCGTGAAGCTATCAATATTACATTTATAGAGCATGTCCAGCAACAAGATACTGGGCACCCTGAGGACAACATTAGCTACCTCCTCCAGTCGTGGCATTTTAATACCGTAAAATAAACAATTGTACCATGCACACAATCTGTGTCACATTCATGACATTTTGATATGATCCTATAGTATGCTCCTGTTTGGGAGTTCTCTTGATATCATAAAGGACATTGCTCAATTCAATCTGCAGATCCAATCTGAAAACTGTAGGAAGAGAAAGAACGAGAGGTCCTTGATTCCCAAGACATCCATTTGAAAGTGCATTCGTGATTGACACAACCGTCCTTCCGGGTTCGTTATTTGACAAAAATACTTAATGCGAAAGCTAATCAAATATGACTTTCTGCTTTAAAGTAACTCTATGAAGAAGAAAACCGATTTGTTGATATTTTTCTGTTTCTAAAAGACAGTTGCCTCCCACCTCGACTGTTTGTTTTGGCAGCATCTCTTCACAAAACAAAAGTAGCTCAGCACAATTCACTCCTCGCATACTAAACAGATTTGACACCTGTCACGACCGCATATTCCTCGGAAACTACAGTAAAGTGCATTATAAACTGTACACAAACGAGTTCCCCTTCCTGTGGTGCGCCGCCGCCATCTGTTCCAATAAAACCTCCCGCACTCATCACTGCCGCCTGCTGAGCTGGATGAAGAAACTTCGTGTCATAGGTTGTGTTTCCCAAAGACACATTTCAGGCCATATTACATCTATCTAAATCATTTCCTAAGTTCTAATTTGAGACGCATGGGATAGATATTTAAAAAACACGTGCAATGGATTTGCTGTGAATGGGGGGAAAGCCATAAAAGGTAAGTTGCGTACCAGCCTTTGCGCATGTGCAGTAGCTGGAGCAACCTGGAAAAACGTGTTATTTTAGCGCATTTTGAGTTTAAGAAACACATTTTTTGGTACATGATGCCAAGTGTAATTTTTGGTTGGAAATGTGTTGTTTTATTGTGACCTCAGCAAATAATTTTAAATACTGTCTTCAATCATTCACGTAGATAGGACTGGGTCCTGTATGACTACAAATGAGAAGGCCGGAGGCGTTGCAGATGTGGCCGCTAGTGGGGAAACTTTCTTAAAATGGACTTTAAAGGAATATTTCACCCGAAAATAAAAATTCTGTCATCATTTACTCCCTCTCATGTTGTTACAAACCTGTATACATTTCTTTATTCTGATGAACCCGAAGGAAGACATTTTAAGGAATGTTTGTAGTCAAACTGTTTGTGAGCCCTATTCATTTTCATAGTAGGGTGGAGCAGGGGCGAAAGTACCATTTATCAGAAAAACGTCATTTAAAAGGTAATGTTTTAGACGGAGATATATTTTTGCTGTGGTCAGTAACTCACAAGTGTGGTCTATCAATACCAGGTGGAATTTTAAGCAAATGTAATATACTTTAGTATAATTTCACTTTGAACATAAGTAGTGCTACTTTCGACCTGTCAGCTGGGACGAAAGTTACACAGAGGTGGGTCAACAGAACAAGATAAATATTTGTGTTAAACTTGTTTTTAGTAAATATACATGACTATAACATTGTAAATATGTAACTGCAAAGATATTTTGTCGATTATCATTGCAAAAAATAATGAATTATTTTTATTTAAAATTTCAGTTTCATCAAATGTTTCAAAAGCATCCCCCGACAGTACAAACTTGAATGGTTGAGAATAAAATATTTTTAAACAGTATAAACACTATGAAAATTTTATTAAATTAGAATAATATAAATTTTCAACATAATGCAAGTATTAGCAGCGGGACAAAAGTAACAAGTATTACTTTGGTCCCATCAGGAACACACATTTAAATCAGATTTACTTTTATTTTGAAAAACTCTGAGAAGTCAAACTTAGGGTGCATGTGTTACTGGACTAAAAAACCTGTAGATTGATCAGTACTGTAACACATGAAACCAGAAACACAACGCGTTATAAGAAAAAAATGACAGCTTTAGGGATTGACTTGTTTGAAAAGATAAGGTTTGATCATGTTTGAAAACTGCTCTTTGGGTCTAAATGCGGGAAACGATGACGAAATAATGCACTATTTGTCATCTCTTTCAAGGGTTGCATGCTAAAGATGCTGTCATAGTTTGAAATGCAAATGTAGTCAGGGCTCTGAAAAAATTGCTTTGTTACATTCGTCCCACATTACGTTCTCTCTTACTCTTTTTCCTACTATACTGAATGGGGCTCATGAACGTTTTAGTTACAAACATTCCTTAAAATATCTTCCTTCGTGTTCATCAGAACAAGGAAATTTTATATAGGTTTGTAAAAACATGAAACATGATTTAATTTTTGGGTGAACTATCCCTTTAAAGACAAGACTGACACGTTTAATTTTCAAAATGGGATACAAAATGAAAACACCATTACTAAACAAATAAAAAAAACTTAATTACTAAACAGATAAAGCATATATGGGTTTTTAATGTAAATTAAAAAGATTTAAAGATTAAAAACATACCAAGGTTTAACTTAACAAAAATATAAATATGTTAAATTAGTATGATTTCTGCTTTATTAGCCAAACACCTATTACATTACCTCACCTACGTATGATAAATCTTGAAAAGCACAGAAGTGAAAATAAACACTAAGTCATTCTGATACCGTAGATCATGTGCAAGTAAAATAGAATGAAATAAAAAACTATAAGTAGTCAAACTAGATCATTAATTGTTGATAAGTTTAAGATTATTAATATAATTTGTATTAATGACTGACCATTAATAAGTCCAGGCCATGTGTAAAACAAAACGTAACCAGAAGTAAGTTTCACCACAATGTTAATCTGTAAGATTAAAACCGAGCAGTTTACAGGAAAACGCAAGGTCCACTTCTGCTAATTTCAGCAATCGTCTTTTTCTTCTTAGTCATATGTCTCAGCTGAGACATCGGTTTTTGGGAAGCCAGTAGCGTACCAGAGACTGAACATGGAGAAGGAAAATTCACTCAGCGCTAACCCTGGATAACCTTTACTAAAGCACAACACACATATAAAGCGATATAAAGAGTAACTACTAAAATACGGTGCAGGTAAAAAGCAGCGTGTGCTGTAAAGGTCTGAGTCTGTGAGCAAGGGGGAGAGGAAATGGGCTCAGTGACCTTTGTAGCCAATTTCCCCTGTGTTCAAACAGCAGCATGAAAGCCAGGTCTGTTTCTGAAGTCTGTGCAAAATGTCAATTGCAACTTATCCCACCAGCAGAAGGATTTGCACTGAAAGTAGATTCCCTTAATGTTGCAGTCAGCTTTTTAGTCATTGCACATGGATGGTTTGACCCTATCTTTGCTCATAATGGGCTAGATTATATTTGTTTCTAATTTGTGTCTTTTTACATAATAATAATATCCATTCAGAATTTGATTCACTGCCTGTTGGCCTGGCGTGTATAGAATAAACAAAAAACATAAATAACATAAAAGTAAAGTATTAAGGGAAATAGAAGACTCACATTTCGAACACATTTCCATTAAATATTAGTGATTTGATGTTTCCAAAAGCAATAAATAATGACCTTCAGTCATTACATCCCTGCGTAGTTTGAATACTGAGCCATCAATGAAACTAACTGTTTTAGTAAGCAGAAAATCTTCAATGACTTCATTTTACAGTAAGCGATAAATGGAAGTCATGTGGGGAGTGGAACAACTGTATTTATGGTTTTAACACCACACCTCACTATGATGCAATATACATGTATCAATCAGCGAAAAATTCCATATGACGACTTTTTTAACTATTTTTGTCTGAGACTTTAGTACATGTAAACATGACTTTGCAAACATAAGTGAGATTTCCATTTCCTTTATGGAAACACAAGCTATCAACACCACCGTAGTTTCGCTCATTCTCTCTGCTAAGTCACTGCTGTTGTCATGAAACTGCTCTTTTGCAATAAGGGGAATTCCTGGTTCCTTCACTGACGAGTCCTTTTTTTTCTCTTCGTCTCCCCTTTTCCTTTTTTTGTTTTATGGGAACTGAGGGCAGAACCAGTGAGATGTTTTTCCTCAGAAGTGCTTTGTATTGATTCATTATGAGGGGGCGGGAGACTCCCTCCCACTGCTTCCTTCTTACTGGGAAGTGATTGCAGGCTTACTTTACTGAAAGAGCATGAGGGAGTGAGTGAGTGTGTGTGTGTGTGTTTGAGAGAGATAGAAGAGAGAGAGAGAGGCACAAAGACAGATAGGTATTTAAGCTGAGAGAATTTAGAAGTCACGTATTCGGAGGTCACCTGTCATCGCTGGATTCATATGCGAGTTTTGTATAGGAAACTTTAATGACAAAGAAGGATTGTGGATTTTGAAGCCACTGTTTGATCCTTGATAGCACTGTCATAGCGCATGAGGTAGAGATATGAGGTGGATCATGACAGGCTGGGGTAAGCATGTCTTTCTCCTTATCAGATAAGTATTTCTGCTATTGCATGTATTTTGGGAGAAATCTTAAGGCATTCATTTTCTGAACTTAAATAATTACAACATAACAGTGGAGGGAAAAACATTTTTCTGCTAGTCTTTTTTAAAATTATTGTAAAGTCATTTTTTGTGATTAACTGTTTTCTACTAAAAAAATAATCCTATATATAATGTAAATAACATTCTGTTAAAATATAACCTTGATATCTTTAATATTGACAGAGTGAGGTCACAGATTAATATCACTATAAGAGAAATCTTTAGGCAGTCATTTTCTGAACTTGTAGAAGTACAATATAAGTGTGGTAAGTAAAAAAAATTTCTAGTTAAATAACTGGTAACTTATACAAATGTAAATGTTGTTTTTTAATCATAAATATATGGCAGATAATAGTATACTGGAACACTAGAAGAAATAATAGATATTTTGGTACTTCAGAGGGGGTTTCCAACTGTGCACCCATCAGGGCAGTTCGACTGGTTCAGTGCCGTTTAATGGGAAGGGAGAGTTTCCTGAAAGTCCTCAGGTGTGGCAGGTACTCGGCTCGGGACATGAAGTTCAATGATTTTTCTCAGCAGTTCAGTAATGATCAAACATTAAACAAATATGTGATGCCGATAACATTGAAACAAAAACGTGAGGTCATTTACGTCATCGGCCCTTTGGCCCTTGTAGAAAACACCTTTGAATTTATAATCTGTGTCTCTCAGGTTCAAGAAAAAATACAAATGGTGGGAACTTTAAAAATGCTGATACTAACAAAGAAGATTTTGAGTTAGATATTTGCTTTGCAAATGTAAATGCTGGTTTTAGTTTGTAAAATTGTATCTTATGTATTGCCCTTTCTATGTTACGGAAATTATTATTTAAAAAAAATGGAGATTACACATAATTTTTGTTTTGGGCTACAAGATAACTTTGATTATTTAATTTCAAACGTAAATTCTCTGGGTAACTTAAATTTTCTTGAGCACTCAGCCCTGAGAACTGAATTCCATAGATGGTGGTCATAAAAGTTCATCTATGGGCTCAGTTCTTCTGGTGTTGTGTTCCTTATCTGCCATACAAATTTACAAAAAAAAAAAAAATGTAAATACACTTAGTTGCTTGATATTAATCAAATGTTTGTTTGACGTACAGTTGTGTTAAATACAGGTCACTTATATTTAATTTACAGCAATGCCTTTAACATTGATTGACTTTTGAGCAATTGTGTACGTTTAATGTGTTATCCAATAAATCATTACAAATGCATCAAACCACCTTCCTGTGCTGCTCCCTTTTTTAAGTATACAGAGGTATGTGTTGTCGAAGCATGCTGCTGGTAGTCAAATTTACACTCACATTTATCAGACAGTGTGGGTGTGCTTATCAAATGAGCAAAGTCTTTTTACTACTTCCTTGAATCAAAAGTGTTTTCCTTCAAGGTACTTATCAGTAACGCATATATGGTAAAATTCTACCTACCTGTCCTACACCTACGTAGACATTAGATTTCATATGGATTTTGGACATGGGCTTTGGTTTGGATTTATCTCGTTTCGACTATACATTAAACATAACTGTATTGCCAAATGACATGGTTAGATTAACAGTAATGCTAGTGGTATGTTGATGCATGCAAATCATGCATTGACACCCACGCTTCAACCACAGGCATGTCTTATCTCCTGTTCCCGGCAAATGACTCAGGATCAATTCCTTGGAAATCTGGACTAATGGACACATTAACAAAACTATCCACAAAAATCATGTCTGGGGATTAATGAAATTTGACTTATAATTTAGTCACGACCATTTGAAATTTGACAATAACCATTCTGCAGTAGGACTATAAAAAGTTGATGTACAATTAATAGTTGCACTGTAAAAAATACTTTGCTGCCTTAAAATTTTTTGTTGAATCAACTTGGATTTACAAGTCATTTCAACTTACTATTATTTATCTTGACTAGAGATGAGTTGTTATAACTACAGGTGAGTTGTTATAACTTATAAAATTAAGTTGACTTTTCTCAACTATATTTTATAAGTTGTGTCAACTCATCTCTGTTGACATGACTTGTGAATCTGAGTTGATTTAACAAAAAATTTGGAGGCAGCAGGGTATTTTTTACAGTGTAGCTATTTAAATAGTACATTAGGATTTATTTACTTATAAGTGCTAAATTAATTTCATTAAAATTTTCTCTCATAAAAATTACAAATATTCTTATAAACTATAAAAAATGTGAAAACTCAGTTAAAGTAATTTTTATGATTTGTTCTGTGAAAATAAAACCTTTAATATTAACTAAATAAGGTCATTTCAAAGATTAAAATAAATAAGGTAAATTAAACTTTGATGCTCCGGATATCATAATTAGATTATGAGCTTTTACAGACAGGGTCACATATTTGTTCTGCTTATATATTTTTCTGGTTGTATAATTCTCTTCTCTGACACTTTTGTTACTTTGCAAAGCAAGTTGACAAAGCGAATAAAACTTTATTTAGAAAAAATGTGGTAATGATAATAGGCTAGAAGGACATTTGGAGGAAAAAAACATTTTCACCCAATAAATATCTAAAAACTGTAGATTAAAAAAATTGTGGGCATTTATAAAATAATAATAATAAAATATTTGCCATTCTTTAAATATTTAAAATGCATCTTCACCTACAAGATTACCTTTCCTAAAAAATGAATTATTATAATTTTTTTTTAGAAAAGTTGAATAGACGATATTGCATTTACCACACAACAATCATTTATATTGAGGCACAGCCGCACAAGCACAGTATACACATTTGAAGTAGATCAAAACCTTTTTAAAACCAATAACCAATACCCGTTCTTGTATTGGGATAACTTTGATGAATGTTTTTGATCCACTTCAAATGTTGACTAGTATATATAATCATTCACAATTAACATTGCATTTAATACAATTAAATAATCTAATAGTTACGACAGAAACAAGCAAAGCTATAAAACAATACAGTGCCACTATCAAATCACTTTCTTTCCTGTCTTCTCTTTCTTCTTTACTACTTGACCCACATGATCACCATCAGAAAGAGTTGTCTCCTTCCTCACCAGCTTCTTCTCCACTCTATATTCTTGTTGACCCACACGAGGGTTCCCTCGCACTAAAAACTCTCCATTCTGATAGCTGATACTCACAGCTGTACTGGGGTAAGTGCCATACACCCTCCTCAGATCTTCTTTCACAAAGTCTGGAAGCTCCCTGATAGCCCCGAACACTCTCTGAAGTTTCCCCCAGTGTAACTCTCCCCTTAGTGTGAACCCTTCAGGCCATGTTTCACTAAGCACCTCATGGTGGGCTTGTTTTTGAGCAACATTTGGCAGACGGAGCACACTTGGCTGCTGGTAATACCAAAAGGGACTAAAAAGGTCTCGGTTTGGTCCGTAGAAATGGTGGTACTCTATGTGCTCAGTTGTATCCTGATCACTCCTGATAATAATCTGTGTGAAAAGGGCCACTGGCCCCTGTGTATCGCTGTAAACAGGAAGCCAAAAGTGACCATGGCTCTTCAAGAAAGAGTAGCAGCGAGGAGCCACTGTGAACATTATAAGGTTTGGCTTATAAGAGTGGATCTAATCTGCTCATAATCTTGTCTAGACTGAATTTTTAGGAACATTTCCAGAGAAGTACAGATGTAGATATCACCTGATTAAAAAAATAAAAACACAAGTAAATGCTGAAAACAAATGCAACATCTAAGTCAGATAAAGACACTATAGAAAATATAGGCTAATATAAATATGTGTAAAATACTGTACATATTCTTTTACAGACTAAATTAAAGGAAATAACATGGACTTTTGTACCAGATATTCTTTTATGTAAATAATATTGACAACATTGTACGGTTAAAAAAATGAAATACTATTGCATAAACAGTGTTTGCGCTAAATGTGGTTTTCATTTTTTGAGTCACACTATATTGAGTTTCATTATGAAAATAAAGTAGGCTACTCACCCATCACAAGAAAGCATGTCTGGCTTCTTAACACGTATTACTTGTAACATATCGTTAAGCAAAGAGTTTTGGTATCCAAGCACCAAATAACATCAACAATATGACTTATATCTACTATGTACATCTTATCAGTCATAATTACCATAAACAGGCCAGATATAACATACTAAACCTAAATAATCATTCTGACACGTTTGTTCATTATTAAATAAGTTTTTATTATGAAAAGAAGTACTTTCCCTTTTTACAGTATTTAATACCGTTTACAACTCAAACTAAATACTAGCATTTTAGCAGATGAAAATAGCCAGTGTTAAGCAGTATTACACTGCATTAACTTCAAGGAATGATCCTTTTGTTACATCACAAACCAAATCAGGATTTTATCTAAAAACACTGAGGATGCTTTAATGGAAAGGACTGAAAAGGCAAACTTTTACATCTAATACGAATTTTTACATCTAATAAAAATGCTATTTCCAGTGGTTAAAAATAATAAGCCCAGAACTGGGTGATAAATAGAATAGCTCATGAAACCATGTGCACGTGTAGACATAAAGTCTGTCCAACAGGCGGCACTAAACCTGTTTAACTTATAATATGAGTGGTTAACAACTGAGTTGTGTGGGGAAAAAAATCATGTTTTGAAAATTGCAGTAACTAATTTAGTATAAAACATGAGCATATACAAACACAAAATGTGAAAAAAAACAGAAATTGAAAATGTGCTGGTGAAATCAAACGAGAAAAAATAGAAAATATTTAGAGATAATATGAAAACGATTAAAAAAGGACAGTAACAAGAAAATGGTATTAAAATGTATAAATAGACCAAAAAATTAAAAAGAAACGTTAATGAAAACGTTTTGCGTCTAGCAAAGAAATATGTTTAATTCTTTAATAATGCGATAAACTAAGATGTTTAGCAGACTACCGAGCCCCACCTCCACAGACTTATCCATAGGTCAGTTTCATTGATCATACATTTGTCCAAACACAGTGCGGCTCTCATATCGTTTTATTCTTACGGCTCTTCTGATTGGCTGGGTCAAATGTCATTCAATGCTAAGCCACGTCCCCCTTTCTGGACGTCTAACAACAGGGGAAAAACAGCAACAGGGGCTAAACAGAGGGGGGAAATATTATAAATCTTTCTCCCAAAATCAGTAATTTAATCGCCGCTTTGATTGGCAAGTTTTTAGGAAGGTCCCGGTTTCTTTATTTTTTAAGGAGTTTTCCCCAGTCTGTTCGGTGTGAGGCTGTGTGGGGATGGATGAGATGCGGCCTAGCAGCGGAACAGCAGCGCACCTCGGCCTCGCCTCGCTCTTCCCCCCGGGACTGCAGGCCATTTACGGGGAATGCAGACGCATGTACCCCGACCAGGCAAATCCGCTGCAAGTCACAGCCATTGTGAAGTACTGGTAAGACATTTGAGCTATGAGTGTAGCTTTCATTGAAGACTGACTTTTAAAAACACATTTAATTGTTTTAAAAGAATAATCTAAATTTATATTAAATAATAAACTAGAAGTAACTGTTATATAGTCATAGCTTCCACAGCACATTGTTTTAAGCATGTTTTAATAAGCAAATATCATTATTTATATGCAAATAACAGTCACATTGTTTTTAGCAGCTCAATGTCTCTTTCTTCTCTCCCACAATCCTTCTTTTAGGCTGGGAGGTCCAGATCCTCTGGACTACATTAGTATGTACAGAAACGTGGGCTGTCCTGGACAGAACATACCAGAACATTGGCACTACGTCAGCCTTGGTCTCAGTGACCTGTACGGAGACAACAGAGTTCATGAGTAAGAATGAGATATTATGGGATAAATGAGTTTATGACCGTGTTGTTGCAGTAGGCCAGCAGTACACTACCTGTTTAGTTCAACATATTTAAGTTAGGTCCAAGTAGGTGTTCCTGTAGTTCTTGGTAAGTGTTCCTGTAGTGTTCGCAGTGAGTGAGTGTTCGCAGTGAGTGAGTGTTCGCAGTGAGTGAGTGTTCGCAGTGAGTGAGTGTTCGCAGTGAGTGTGTGTTCGCAGTGAGTGAGTGTTCGCAGTGAGTGGTAGTGTTCGCAGTGAGTGTTCCTGTAGTGTTCGCAGTGAGTGTTCCTGTAGCTTAGTAAAAGTTCCTGTAGTGTTCGCAGTGAGTGTTCAAGTAGTGTTCGCAGTGAGTGTTCCTGTAGCTTAGTAAAAGTTCCTGTAGTGTTCGCAGTGAGTGTTCCTGTAGTGTTCGCAGTGAGTTCCTGTAGTGTTCGCAGTGAGTGTTCATGTAGTGTTCGCAGTGAGTGTTCCTGTAGCTTAGTAAAAGTTCATGTAGTGTTCGCTGTGAGTGTTCCTGTAGTGTTCGCTGTGAGTGTTCCTGTAGTGTTCGCAGTGAGTGTTCCTGTAGCTTAGTAAAAGTTCCTGTAGTGTTCGCAGGGAGTGTTCCTGTAGTGTTCGCAGTGAGTGTTCCTGTAGCTTAGTAAAAGTTCATGTAGTGTTCGCTGTGAGTGTTCACAGTGAGTGTTCCTGTAGCTTAGTAAAAGTTCCTGTTGTGTTCGCAATGAGTGTTCCTGTAGTGTTCGCAGTGAGCGTTCCTGTAGTGTTCGCAGTGAGCGTTCCTGTAGTGTTCGCAGTGAGCGTTTCTGTAGTGTTCGCAGTGAGCGTTTCTGTAGTGTTTACAGTGAGTGTTTCTGTAGTGTTCACAGTGAGCGTTCCTGTTAGGGCTGGGTATCGGTTCAGATGTTCCAGATCCAGGGCTCCAGACTAACTTTTTTCACTAGGAGCACAGTCGCCTCTAACTGAAAATTTTAGGGGCGCAACGAGAAAATGTAGGGGCACACACTGTAAATCAACATGTTAACCAATTATTCACATTTCTACTAATTTCCACTGTATTCCTAATAAATACTTTCATGATAGATGCAGAAAGTACAATGTGCTGTTTCAGACTGGTGGCAGTCTGGAGCCCTGCGATCGATTCGATTTCGATTCACAAGCTATCAAATCGATTCGATTTCGATTCTTGATAAAATATTCGATTCCGGTTCTCGGGTCGGTTTTTATACTCGATTCAAGCATCAACGTCAATGAAGCACCTGAAACTGCCATTTTAAGCACTGAATGAATGACAGGCTTGCCTCTCGCTTTTTGGTAACATTGCACAAGGCAAAAAATAGAAGGTGACATCTAGTGAAGAAGACTAGTAATTAGATTAACGTTAATCTGCTCTTTGAGAATCGATTTTGAATCGACCACATTTTAGAAAAACGATTAATCGAAAAATATTTTTTTTTGCCCAGCCCTAGTTCCTGTAGTGTTCGCAGTGAGCGTTCCTGTAGTGTTCGCAGTGAGCGTTCCTGTATGGAGCGTTCCGTTAGTGTTCGCAGCCAGCGTTGCTGTAGTGTTCGCAGGGAGCGTTCCGTTAGTGTTCCCAGCCAGCGTTGCTGTGGTGTTCGCAGGGAGCGTTGCTGTGGTGTTTGCAGGGAGGGATCCTGTGGTGTTCGCACGGAGCGTTCCTGTGGTGTTCATAGTTAGTGTTCCTGTAGCTCAGTAAAAGTTCCTGTTGTGTTCTCAGTGAGTGTTCCAGTAGTGTTCTCAGTGAGTGTTTCTGTAGCTCTGTGAGTGTTCCTGTTACGTTTTCAGTGACTGTTCCTGTAGCTCAGTAAAAGTTCCTGTAGTGTCCTCAGTGAGTGTTCCAGTAGTGTTCACTGGGGCTGCACGATGGATCGCATGTGTTTGTCACGCGCATCTCGTCGGTGGTGCCGGTTCCTTGATTGGTATTAAATCGCCATCAGCTGTTTTCAGATAGAGCAGCTTTAACTACACAGAGCCTTAGTTCACTGACAATCGGGGCAATTTCGCATTAATTATTGCGGACGTATCGTATGCGATGTGGCCCAGCTTGTCGGGGAACTACGGCTCTGTGCGGTTGGTGTCGCGCCGTCTGGGGGCAGCTGTTGGCGATTTAATACTAATCAAGGAACCGGCATTACTGACGTGATGCGCGTGGTATCGCAGCCCTAGTGTTCACAGTTAGTCTTTCTGTAGTGTTCTCAGTGAGTGTTTCTATAGCTCTGTGAGCGTTCCTTTTACGTTTTCAGTGACTGTTCCTGTATCGTTCTCATCGAGTGTTCGTACAGCTCAGTGACTGTTTCTGTAGCTCAGTGAATATACCCACAGTGCTGTCAGTGAGTGTTCCTTTAGCTCACTGAGTGTTCCTGACTTAGTTGTGCTGATGTTTAGTTTTATAGTTGATCAGTCTGGAAGAAGAGATTTGTTGACATGACGTGATGGCTATAGAATAGTTGTTTTATAGATTCACAGGTCAAGAGGGCCCAAGCGGATTTGGTTTTGAGCTCACATTTCGCCTGAAGAGAGAAGCAGGAGAGACTGCACCCCCCACATGGCCAGCTGAGCTCATGCAAGGCTTGTCTAGATACGTGTTTCAATCAGGTACTGTACCTCAACCCCTTCCATAAAATAAAGTCAGAACAGTTAAGTTAGTTAATATTTTTGCATAATTTGAAGTGCAAAACACCACAAATCTCTAGAATGTTTCTTTGTCCAAAAATAACCGATCTATTTACAATTTCTTGCCGTTGTAATGAATATTCACTGTAACTATGGTAACTGATATAACTGATGCAAGTACATAAGGTCAAGCTAAATCTGTATTTTATCATTTTACTGTTTATCTTATAAACGTAAAGACAACTGAATGAATTTCTCTGTAATAGAAAACACCTTCTGCAGTGGTGATCACATTTCATGGCACAGCCCATTGGACAACAGTGAATCTAGAATCCAACACATGCTACTCACAGAAGACCCCCAGATGCAGCCAGTGCACACCCCTTTCGGTCATGTCAGCTTCCTTCAGGTGAGGTGTAGCATGCCATCAATTTAGGGTTATGTAAGGTTAACTGCATGTTAACTGTGTATGAATACACAATCTGAGATTGTGTGATCAGAAGATATAAAGTTTCTCTCTGTACTTCTCAGATTGTAGGCGTTTGCACAGAAGAGCTGCAGGCAGCACAGCAGTGGAACGGTCAGGGCATTTTGGACTTACTAAGAGGGGTACACATTGAGTAATCCCACAACCAACCATGAGACAGAACAGAGACACACATTTACTTAGGTGGACTGATAAAATGATGAAACCAAGAAAAAAAATGGATGTCCTTGCTGTAATACTGTGAATAGTCATAAAACTGCATGACTGTCTATGGTTCACTATAAGCAAATAAGTAAGAATATGTGTATCATGTTACTTGAACATGTTTCATTGCTGAACCATGATGGGAGCAGTGTAGCTTGCATGCTGTTACTTTGTCCCAAGTGGGTCGAGCACTTTCATTAGCTTTAGATGTTTTGACAAAACTGTGTTTTGTGTCTTCTGCTTCTTCACTTGCAGTGCTGGAGGTCCGTGGTTAATCACTGACATGAGAAGAGGTGAAACCATATTCGACATTGATCCACACTTGCAAGTAAGGCTTTTTGTAGTTTGTATTGGGTTTAGGAAACCTGTGAGGCAATGTTGCCTGTTAGATGCTGTACATCTCAGGTTTGTTGAGTTGTGCGTATGTTGCTTGCTTATCCCAAGCAGGAACGAGTGGATAAGGGTATTGAGACGGAAGGTTCTAACCTGAGCGGCGTCAGTGCCAAGTGTGCCTGGGATGACTTGAGCCGACCTCCTGAGGACGAGGATGACAGCAGGAGTATTTGCATTGGGTCACAGCCACGCAGGCTGTCTGACAAAGGTAAGGGATCCTGAGGACAACCGCAGCCTTTTTTGAAACCATGACGCCAATATGCTTTAAAGCAAGGATTTCATCTCATTGGCTTAGGTACTGTGTAACATCGACGTCTGTGGCTAATGAGAATTTGTGTTGTTTATACAGACACTGAACAGATTAGAGAGGCCCTGCGGAAAGGACTGGAGATTAATAGCAAGTCTGTCCTGCCTCCCATCAGCGGTCAGAGACATGGCGGTCATGATCGGCCACAGTAAGTCCTGCATTTCCGCTACAGTCAGTGCGTCAGGATTGCCACATGCTTTAGTCGAACATGCAAAGACCTGATTAATGTAAAGACCTGATTTTGAAAGTAGCAGGTTGGGGAGTTTGTTTCAGGACAGTATGTTGGAATTGGCAGCTGGTTTTGCTGTGCCACCTGTTCTGGGTTGTGTATAAAATCTTCTGTCAGGTACATTATGGGTTTATATACTGTGTGGTGTCAAATTTGTTGGAGAGATGATGCTATGCCATTTTTTATACTGTCCTAGATATATCCGCATGGACAATTACAGTCAGATTTTTAAGGTGGTAATGTAAAAAAAATCCAAACTTTTCCACCAGATAATCATTGTGTAAAATTTTATATAAACGCTGCCATCTAGATGATTCACCATCCGCTGCAGTAGACAAATGCGACATAGTAGCCAGTTCCTCTTCTTTCTGTTTACAGATGTGATGTAATCACGCAATAAGTCCAGAAAGTTCTAGTTCCCTGCCATGACGAATTATCTCATCAATTAAGAGAAAACGCTTCCTCGCCAATGACGAGTTTTTACAGCAATCCATGTTTCCACCATAATCCACTAGGTGGTACTCTTACAAATTGTAAAACACTAATGCATCCATGGTTTTAAAACAGTAAAACTCCACTTTGATCATTATTCTGAATCTGATCCCTAACAAAAGTCCTTTACAAAAAGCAATTACCTCAAAATTTGGTATTTTTGAAGAAACCTACCCATATTTTAGAGATGATAAAAGGAACAAATGAAGATAGGATATATGTTTATATATTTAAAGAGGAAAATTTCCTGGAAGGCATTAAACTTTTGTGAAAATCTTAAAAAATGCTGGCGCTGGCTAGAGCTGGTGAAAAAAATCGTATTCGATTCTCTGATTCTCATGCGTTTCTCATCAGTAAAGTCGGTTCGGTGATTAGAAGTAAAGAGCTATCACCTGCTTTCAGATGGAGTGGCATTTACTACACAAAGCAGTATTTCACCGAAAGCTAGGCAAAATTGCGTTCATAATTGTAGAAGATTGTCTTTTTGGATTATGAACGTGATTTTGCTTAGCTTCTTGGTGAAATACAGCTTTGTGTAGTAAATGCCGCTCCATTTGAAAGCAGGTGATGGCGATTTACTACTAATCACCGAACCGACTTTACTGATGAGACACGCATGAGAATCACAGTGCCCAGCACTAGTGCTAACTGGCAACTTTTTTAAAAACACTGCCGGGAAAGAGTTGAGTTAAAAGGTTATGGATTGCAGCTTTAACAACTTTCATGTTGTGACGTATTTTAAAAGTGAAATGGCATATTACAAGAGGAAAATGGAGGCTGTGGCTTGTGTTTTCCACTGTGCTGTGATTACATATAGAAAAGTAGTGGTTCAGACATTCAGAAATGGAACTTGCATCAGACTGACAGTTAGAGGGGGCAGAGTTAAAGCTCACGTAACACACGCTGTTTCTGCATTTCTGCTGTTAATCTGGAATACCTATAGAGTAGTATTACATCCTTTATATCTCCAAAGAGTCTTTAGTTTAATCAGATTTATAAAAGAAAGATTAGCTTTACGAATCTTTCCGATAACGTACGAAAAAATTAAGAAGGAGTTACTACCGCGGGAGGAGCAAGTACGAGTCATACAACCATACAACACTGTTTAACTTATGATTCACCACATGTTCGTGTCCTTTATAATATGCATGCGCCTATTTCCAACATAACACAAGGTCTTACTTACCGCATGCAACACATGACCCGGTTGGGACTTTTCAATGAAATTCAGTGCATCAAACACACACGCAAAACTCCGCTGCTAAAAAAACTATATGCATTGTTTCCATAAGGCTGGCTTTCTTCTCCTTACATCCAAAAACACACTTCTTCTTTCGTGCCATTGTTGAGTTTTGAAATTAAACAAAGCTGTCGCATGATGTGATGTTTGTAACTTCTAGGGTCTCCTGCTGATTGACGGGTGGGCGGGGTTTTCCGGGGGAAGTGTCCATATAAAGAAGTGATATGTATAACCCCTGAAACGTCAGCTGGACGTAAAACCCCTGAAACGTCAGCTGGACCCGTAATCAAAAAAATCTTGTACGAACCCTGGCGAAGTGCATTTGGCACAAAAATACTCTGTAACACGCCCAACTTCTTTTTTGACACTTTGCCTACGTTTACCATGAGGAAACAACTCTATAAAACTCTGTTAATAAGTCAGAATGCTTGAAATACCATTGAACCCCCCCTTTAACGAATGCTCCCGCCCAAGCCATCTAGCTGACGTTATCAGAGAAGGATCGTATGAATTTAAAAAAATAAATAATGGCTTGCACAGATAATTTTTTTTATAACAAACACAGCAAAATGACATTAAAAAAAATTAAGAATTGTCAGTTTTGAATTTATGGGTTTGATAGTGGTTCATAACTTTTAACCTGTCCAGTATGCAGGGATTTTTTTCAGACTACAGCTTTTCCTTTCAATCTTTGTTCTCATAAGTGCTGACTTTAACCAGCTGGCCTGCTACTGTACAGCAGTTTTAGTAGCTCATGAGATTTAGTTCAGGTGTCTATATAGTCTGTCAGCAGTAGGTATTCTATGCCAGTGGTTCTCAAACTTGTTCAGCGTGCGGACCCTCTTTTGCACGGTACATAGCTTTGCGCCCCCCACAAAAAATATATTTGCTGGTTACTATCTGCTGTCCCAGGCTACTACATCTTTGTCTTGTGTTGACCACCGTAGCATCTGTATGAAAGGGAGGGGTGAGCTGTGGACTGAGCCGGTGGTTGCAATTCACAACCTCACAGATAGTTGCTAAAGGAGCTTTGATCAGAATTGAATCTGGGACTGATCACCAATCATAGTGAGTTACGTCATATGGTCGGCTGATCTGATCTGCCTATATAGAGATCACAGATCAAAGCTCATTACTAGATGTTGCTAAAAATGTACACACTGCACCTTTAAATGCTGTGTAGTCCTGCGCAGTGTATGGTTAGGCTAGAATAATCTCACTGTCCTGTTGTTTACAGCTCTGCGCTCATCTTGCAGCCCCTGCTTCAGGCAGTGCTGCTTTGTTTGAAAAAAAACCCAGAATTTTATTGATGGGTTATGCTTGCTTGAATGTTTGGGTGTATTCTGTAGATGGTTTCACTCATACATCATCTATGTACATACTGAAATCATAATGGGATCCCTGATGTTGATGTCAGAATAAAGGGAATATAGCTTCATGGAGTGTTCTGGTAACTCACTTGGTAGAGTATTGCGTTCAGGCGTTCATTGGTTAGATACACAAAGAAAACCTACATGTTGATAAGAAATGAATACCTTCAATACACTGTAGCACTGTGTCCTAACCAGATGCAACGCTGTGGTATCTTTTCCAAGTGAATCAGAGTTTTTGTCCTAACCAGACACAATGGAAATACGCGACAAGTGACACTGGATTTTGTTTTCGAAACCATTTTAGTTTCTCTTTTTGCGATGTTGCAGCTGTCAGCTTCGCCCACATAGAGATCTCATTCGCTAAAAGTTCTGCGCATCATGAATATTAATAGCCATAATGAAAGCGTACATGGAAATATTTACCTCAGATCCTGAAAATAAATTTAGGAAATAGAACAAACTGTGAACCCTATATTTCATAAAGATCATGTATTAGTCAACAAGTGTGTATTTTGGTGTTTTAAATGGTTTAATTTATGAATTTGACTATGTACTCACACATTTGGGAGTGGGAGTGCTGAACACCACAGAGATATCTATTCTGATTGGCTGAGGTGTTTAATTAATTATCGTAGTCACGTCACATCTGTTGTGGACAGCAAATTGCTTGTCGCTGGAATCTTATTGTGTCATGTCTGGTTAGGACACCGTGTATACAGTATTGGATAAAAACGTATGCCAAATGCATAAATGTTTTGTAAATTTAGATTTTAAAACTGTACTGTATTATACTCCATGCATTTAGTGCCATTAGTTATCCTTTGTCAATGTATTTGTTTGGCACCACAATGTTTTAAAAGGTCCACCTGCTAAATTTTATGGTCAAAATGGCTTTCTAGTAGTCAGTGAATTATTAGACACTCAAATTTCTAGATACGTTTTAAAGCCCAGCCGACCTCTTTAAAGAGGCAAAATGTACGTGTTTCTGTTCTAAGTGGCTGTTGAAAGGGATGAAATGGATTTGCCTGTTGGCAGTAGTGGTAAATGCATTAATTCACTTCGCTGTGGTACAAATCTGCCCCTAATTTCTCCATAGACAATCAGTTGGACATTTGCAGACCCAGCAGAACTCAAGGTAAGAGCCAAACAAGAGAAAAACTGAATTTATTTCTTCTGCAAAATGGGCGGTGGAGACAGTTCGTCTTTATTCCACTTTGAAAATGGGTGTTCAGTACAATATCACTTTTTGTTAGAACGATGAGAAAACACAAAAGCATTGCACTCCTGTTTTGTAGTGGCCTGGAAAATAAATTTTTTTTGGACACTTGAGGCACAATAACAAATCATTTGTTTGCAGATTTTGTATTTATAAAAATAAAATTCATTTGAAAAATTATTTTGGGGCCACTTTATGTTTGTAAATGGTTCCTTCTGATTTACAAAGAATGGAGTTCCCTTACTTCATTCTTCTTCATCTTCTTTATCCCAGAAGTCGTAAGGATAGTCTGGAGAGCGAGAGTTCAGCTGCTATTGTTCCCCATGAGCTTGTGCGAACGCGACAGCTGGAAAGTGTGCACCTAAAGTTTAACCAGGAGTCTGGAACTCTACTTCCACTGTGCCTCAGGTATTGCATACTCTCTTTAGATAACCTACTACACATTTCTTTACCAGCATGAGTTGAAATTAACTTCATTTCAATAAGAAGGTGCTACTAGCATCAATATCGCATATAATTTTTTTGTGTGGGAAGTCTGCTGAATTACCGAGCCCTGCTAGGGTCAGGTGTGGAAAAAATAAAAGTCGTTTGTAAAGTGTTCCCTCGGATTACTAAACTGTGCGCACGCATAACTAAACTGTGCCCTCAGTTTTACAATCTGTGCGCATGGATTACTAAACTGTGCCCTCAGTTTTTGCAATCCGTACCCACGAATTTATAAACTGCGCACGCTTTTGCAATCCGTTCTCACAGTTTTGCATTGCTACTGGATTAGCCCCTCCCTCATTTTAGAAATCGCTTTGTTGCTTTTATTCATGCTTTCCAAGCTTGCTATTAATGTTTGATATTTTCGGAAATTAATAAAGTTTTAACTGTGTAAAGCTGTTTTATATGTTCCTAACTGGAAACGTGATTTACGTAATATTTACAAAATGTTTTAATCGGATGCTACACTAAACAGATATCTTTAAAATGTACAGATGTTATTTAGATTTATTCATCAAATAAAATAAGTACAGTGTTGTTCGGAATAATAGCAGTGCAATGTGGCTAGCCAGAGTGATCAAGGTTTTTAGTGTATTTTTTTATTGCTACGTGGCGGGCAAGTTGCCAGTGGGTTCAGTGGATTCTCAGAGGGCAGACAGGACCCAGCATTCATGATGTGCACGCTCTTAAGGCTGTGCAATTGGACAATTAGTTAAATTAGTTGAAAGGGGTGTGTTCAAAAAAATAGCAGTGTGGCATTCAATCACTGAGGTCATCAATTTTGTGAAGAAACAGGTGTGAATCAGGTGGCCCCTATTTAAGGATGAAGCCAACACTTGTTGAACATGCATTTGAAAGCTGAGGAAAATGGGTCGTTCAAGACATTGTTCAGAAGAACAGCGTACTTTGATTAAAAAGTTGATTGGAGAGGGGAAAACCTATAAAGAGGTGCAAAAAATGATAGGCTGTTCAGCTAAAATGATCTCCAATGCCTTAAAATGGAGAGCAAAACCAGAGAGACGTGGAAGAAAACGGAAGACAACCATCAAAATGGATAGAAGAATAACCAGAATGGCAAAGGCTCAGCCAATGATCACCTCCAGGATGATCAAAGACAGTCTGGAGTTACCTGTAAGTACTGTGACAGTTAGAAGACGTCTGTGTGAAGCTAATCTATTTTCAAGAATCCCCCGCAAAGTCCCTCTGTTAAAAAAAAGGCATGTGCAGAAGAGGTTACAATTTGCCAAAGAACACATCAACTGGCCTAAAGAGAAATGGAGGAAGATTTTGTGGACTGATGAGAGTAAAATTGTTCTTTTTGGGCCCAAGGGCCACAGGCAGTTTGTGAGACGACCCCCAAACTCTGAATTCAAGCCACAGTACACAGTGAAGACAGTGAAGCATGGAGGTGCAAGCATCATGATATGGGCATGTTTTTCCTACTATGGTGTTGGGCCTATTTATCGCATACCAGGGATCATGGATCAGTTTGCATATGTTAAAATACTTGAAGAGGTCATGTTGCCCTATGCTGAAGAGGACATGCCCTTGAAATGGTTGTTTCAACAAGACAATGACCCAAAACACACTAGTAAACGGGCAAAGTCTTGGTTCCGAACCAACAAAATTAATGTTATGGAGTGGCCAGCCCAATCTCCAGACCTTAATCCAATTGAGAGCTTGTGGGGTGATATCAAAAATGCTGTTTCTGAAGCAAAACCAAGAAATGTGAATGAATTGTGGAATGTTGTTAAAGAATCATGGAGTGGAATAACAGCTGAGAGGTGCCACAAGTTGGTTGACTCCATGCCACACAGATGTCAAGCAGTTTTAAAAAACTGTGGTCATACAACTAAATATTAGTTTAGTGATTCACTGGAAAAATGTTTGTACAAAATAGTTTTGAGTTTGTACAGTCAAAGGTAGACACTGCTATTTTTTTGAACACACCCCTTTCAACTAATTGCCCAATTGCACAGCCTTAAGAGCGTGCATATCATGAATGCTGGGTCTTGTTTGTTTTCTGAGAATCTACTGAACCTACTGGTAACTTGTTTGCCACATAGCAATAAAAAATATACTAAAAACCTTGATTATTCTGGTTAGTCACATTGTACTGCTATTATTTTGAACAATACTGTATTTAACTAACAGATGATTTCTACATATCCTTAAAATTTCTTATACATTTTAATCAATATATTTGAGAATGCCACACTGTAGGCTGGCTATATATTTTCGTTTTTAATTGGTCATTTCAAATTCATATTTTATGTATTTAACATCAGATTATTAAGTAAGATTAAAAGATATTTAAGAGCTGCACAATTATATAGGCCTACATGTAAGTTTTATACATATAATTCTTAATTATTGTAGGCTAAATCAATATTATTTACATTTAATATCAACTGATAAAAAAATTAGTATGTTTCATGCCAAACTTTTATTATGATTTACTTAATTTTTTGGTGAAACATTTTTACATTATATTTATCATTTGAGCAAATGTAAGCAAAAAAGTAATTTTAAGAAATTAAGTAGATCACATGTTAATTCAAAAATCAATGAGACAATAATAATCAAATGAAACTTCTGGGATGACAAACATCTCAGAAACTCTTTAAAAAATCCAGGTAAGTTTGGAGTTTATAAATATTTACACTTACAGTTTGTACTCCGTTAATGAAATATTGTATGTGTCCTTGTGTAAAATGTATTTATCTGAATACTTTCAGTTATACTTTTATATTAACTGGGTAACAGCTTTCTGTGCAAATAATGCTAGAATAATAAATTTTTATTGTACATAGCCTATTTATTTAGGTGACCAACGTGCTAATATAGCTGTGCTCTTTGAATTGTGTGTAAAAGAATCAATTTCTGATCATATTTTTACTGCACAATGAGCGGGTATATTAGCCACACTCTGTAAAACTTTTACTATGATTTACTCAATTTTTGGTTAAACATTTTATACTTACAAATACTGAGTAAATTTGAAAGCTTTAAATCTGGTATTACAATAATTAAATTGATTTCCTATCACAAATAAAATTGAGTAGATGTAATCAAAGATCTTAAAGAAATGCAATTGAAATCCTAAGTGAAATCTACTAAGCTGTTTTTTGTGAATTTTATTTAAATAAAAAATGAGTTGAATTTACTTAATGTACAGTGAATTTATTTCATACCATTATTTATGAACGATAAACGAAGCAATTGTACACAATTATTTAATTGAACAATTATTTACACATGACATAAGTCTACAGTCATCATGAAACTCCGAAAATGCCAAACAGTACATGTTACAAATACAATGAGCTGAATAAACTCTGAGAGGTTGCAGAATGACTTCTTAATTCAGACAGGTGGATCTGCAGAATCCTGCACCTATATTTCATAGCCTACACATTGGAAATGTAATTACTCCACACTTACCAGGATTTTTGAGGAGCTTCTGAAGTGCAATTTCATCTGCTGCTGAATAAAACCCATTTGCTTTGTTGGTTTTTAAAGTAATATGTGATCAACTTTTTTGCTTATATTTAATCAAATAATACAATGTAAAAATGTTTGATTGTTGATGTTAAGTTGATGTTAAAAACACAGAATATTAATTTAAAATTAATGTAAATATTTAAGTGTGACATTTTTAAATATATTGAGAAACAGATAGAATAATATTAAAACGTATATGAATATAATTGTGCAGCTCTTAATAATCTTTTAATCTTACTTAATAAGCTGATGTTAAATACATAAAATATGAATTTGAAATGAGCAATTAAAAACGAAAATATATAGCCAGACTATAGTGTGGCATTCTCAAATATATTGATTAAAATGTATAGAAAATATTAAGGATATGTAGAAATCATTTGTTAGTTAAATACTTATTTTATTTTTATGAATACATCTAAATATCATCTGTACATTTTACACAAAGATATTACTGTAGCATCCGATTAAAACATTTAGTAAATATTACGTAAAGCATGTTTCCAGTTAGAAACATATAAAACAGCTTAACACAGTTAAAACTGAGGGCACAGTTTAGTAATCCGTGCGCACAGATTGTAAAACTGAGGGCACAGTTTAGTAATCCATGCGCACAGATTGTAAAACTGAGGGCACAATTTAGTAAACCGTGCGCACAGATTGTAAAATTGAGGGCACAGTTTAGTAATCCGAGGAAACAGTTTACAAACGACTTTTATTTTTTCCACACCTGACCCTAGCAGGGCTCCGTAGCTGAATTGATTTAAATACACTAAAATATATGTAATGGAGCTGAGAATTATACATTACTACTGGAATTTTAAAATGTAATAAAATTATCCAAAATTTTTAATAAACGAACATGTATGTTTTTTATGTATTGCTACATTTGAATAATGCAGATGTGTGCAAGCTTTATGTGGGTGCAGATTTCCTGTGGCCCTGCGTAGGATTTACTGTAGACCACAGGTTGATAATCGACTTGAACTTTGTTCAATTAAACAAATAACCAAAGCTTTCTAAACAAATATAAAGCTCTGATGTTGCTAGGTGGGATAAGGTCTGTATTTTTAAATAACCTCTTGAACATAGGCAGCATTCACATTTGTCCAAACTGAATTCTGAAAGAGAGGATGCATTTGACATTGCACACATTTTTAACATTGTCTTTGTAAATGACTCATGGCTTTTTTCTATAGAGGTCGGCTGCTTCATGGTAGACATTTCACATACAAAAGCATTAATGGAGACACAGCAATCACGTTTGTGTCCACTGGGGTAGAAGGGGCCTTTGCCACAGAAGAGCATCCGTATGCAGCACACGGACCGTGGCTACAGGTATCTAATCTAAACTATCAGACATCCATTACTGAAATTCAGTGCCATTCTTAAAATGTAGTGCCGTCTTGCATGTGACTTTGTTCTCATCTCCTTAGATATTACTTACAGAGGAATTTGTAGAGCAGATGCTAGCTGAGCTTCAGGATTTGAGCTCCTGTGAAGTAAGAATTTCCTTTAAATGATTCTTTTTCAAGTTTCATGTTGTTTCTATGTTTTTTACACTTGAAAATTTAAATGTCTCTTTCTCTTCACCTCTTCTGTGAATCTAAACTGCCGAAGGAATACAGCTGGCCAGATAAGAAGCTAAAGATCTCTGTCCTACCAGACTCTGTGTTCGAAAGCCCACTTCAGTAAGACATGGGAGCTGACTGTCCCTGATTATAGACAGACATCTTTAATAACAAGCTCAACTCCAGAGCTCACATGCCTACAGACAGAAGGAAACACATTCAGACATTTTCCCTCTTCAAAGAACACTGTAAATGATGGCACACGATGAAGTATTTTGGTTTGAATTGTGTCCATTATACCTATTATTTTGAATTTATCTATTGACTTGTGCCGTTTCTAAATATATGCTGGGTTTTATTTTTATTCCCCCTTGTTTTTGATCGTGTAATATTTTATAAGACTGTCCCTGCTAAATCCTGCGAAGGAAAGCATTTTAAAGAATAATATTTATCTAAAAATTCTGTCTTTACTCAAGATAAAATACAATAGTGCCTAATTCAAGTTGATGATCTATGGGTAGAGATAAAGCCTCTTTGTTTAATTTGACAAACAAAAAGTGGTCGGTTAGTCCAATAACACAATGCCAAAGTTTGTATATTAATAATGGTGTTTGCTAAACCACATGTAATATAAGAAGTAGGAAATTATTTCATGTTATTTCCTTTCTTTTATATTTTTTAGTGTTTTACATGTATTGGATTTCATTTTCTTTAAGACTGTATGATTGCATTCCAAGCCTCTTTGTAGGGACTCAAGCTAACCGGTTCCTAAACATCAGTCTATTTTTGCAGAATGTGCATTTGCTATTTTTGAAATATGTGCTGAATAGGTCAATGTAAAAAAGAACCCTTTATTAGTGCTTTATAAAATATGATTTTAATTAGTGTACTGTCATTTTTTATATTCAGGAGAATCACTACACTGCCTGTGGTTTTGTTATTCTTAAGTGCATTAAAGTTATTTACATAACTTGGTATTTGTGCTTGTTTTGACAACACAACCTGATAAAGATTGTTTGGTTGTGTTGCCATGTTCCCTTTACAAATAATGTCTTCATTTCCTAAAGGAATCTGTTAAGGCACATGAAAAAATAATGCATTATACTTTATAGGGGTCATGGCATGAAAATCTGACTTTTTCCATGTTTGGGTGCTGTGGTTGTGTCCCCGGTGCTTCTATCAACCTTGAAAATGTGAAAAAGATCAACCCAGTAACTTAGTTTTGGTAAACCATTCTCTACAAGCACATGAAAAAATGGGTCTTTGAAATTTGGCTATCTTTATGAAGTCATAAGGAGCTCTTATTATAATAATACCACCCCTTAATCTGCACTATCCAACCACAGCACTGCCATTTATTACAGAGCACTAATTGAGTTTCAGTTGCAACAAGCCACCATCATTGTGATCAGTGTTTGAATTTCATCAGCTCATTTGCATTTTAAAGGACACACCCAAAACGGCACATTTTTGCACACACCTACAAGTGGCAATTTAAACATGCTATAATAAAATATTTATATGGTGTTTTGAGCTAAAACTTAACATATGTGCTCTGGGGACACCAAAGATTTAGTTGACATCTTAAAGTCTTGTGCCATGGCCCCTTTAAGATCCACTATATTTAACTGTAATATACTGAGGTGTATATATATAGTAATTACTACAGTATTATGTAGTATTAACTATAGTGAATTGATACACAGTAGTATACTTTAATATTTACTATGGTTATGTTAAAAAACACTAATACCTAGGAATTTTAGTACAGTTTATTATTTTCAGCATCTGTTCGCAACCATCTTTTACTGCCAATACTGGATAACTTTTATACTTACTGAAGGTACTATAATGTTATCCCTCAGTACTTTGAACTCTTGTTTTAAAAGATTAGTGACAATTTAATCTTGTGACCCATTTAAAGTTTATTTATGTATTTTTTGCTGCTAAAGCTTATGTATTTATATTCAATCTAAATAAATGTATTGTATGTAATAGGCGAACACCGTTTATCGATCGAAATTAGTGAAGTAATTTGATGGCGAGACATTAGATGTGTTTCCCTTTAAAGAAGCCCCGCCCCGTTCGTTAACCCCTCCTCCTACTTTATGTATCGAATCTGCGAAGATCACGTGACCAGGACAGGGGGAGTATGTGAACTGTATCCTGAGTTGCAGTCTTGTGCCTGCATTCCTCTCATCTAGGATTTGCTTTGAAAGAGGAAAAAATCATAAATAATAACACACGCAGATTGGAATACGGCGTTGAAGAATCTGTTTTTAATACGGACTATCATTATATAGGACGTGATTTACATGGATGATCGCTGAATTTTTGGGATCGTTTTGCTTTGCGCGGACCATCTATATAAAGGAAGGGCACACAAATTGGATGAAAAGTAAATAGATACGTCGTTATTAATTCGCGTTAAACAGGAAAACAAGATGGCTGATGAGCGATAACGAGAGCCAAACGATATCGTCTCCTTTAAGAGCAAGAAAGGTATCTGGGTTTAATACATGAATATTTTAGGCGAGTTCGCTTGATCAAAATAAAATAGATGACATCGGGTACTATAAATGAATACAACGCATCTGTGGTAAGTGCGGCCAGGTAAACATCAAACGAAACATGGAGAGGGTCCGCGATTTGGATAATTCTTTAATGTTTAACCAGATAGCAAGGGAATAGCTTTGGTTTCTAGATAACATATCTGGTCTGTTCTTGGTCTTTTATGCTTCAAAACGCGTATGTTGACATACGCGTGAATTGTATGTTCATTTAAAGTCCTGTCGCGACTAGATAAAATTCGTTTCGAGGTTTGCCGGCTGCTTTTCTTGTAGTTGTGAGGAAACGAAATCCTATCGATACAGTGTTGAAAGAGCAACACAGGGGCTAAGGTTTACTTTGAGAGGAGCGATTATAATTCCAGCAGGGCAAATATCACAAATCAAATGCGTGATCGACTGCTTTAGTAAATGACTGTTTGCGAAAGGACATTTTCATCACTTGAACTTCGTGGCGTCAGCCTTTTCCTGTTTTAAACTTGGTAAATGATGATACGCATTTACATCATGATTCAGCTGATCTCATCATGATTATGTATGATGGCATGTTGGTATTTATAATAAGCACAATACTATGCAGTAGCATTTATAGGCGGTAGGATAGTTTTAGCGAACAGTCAGGCATCTGTCAGTGAGACATTTCGTGTGTTCTGCTTTTGTTTCGGTGTACGATCATTTGAAATACATATAAACTCAAACATATCGACTGTTGTTACTTTCGATCTTTCTCAAGTTTTAGGATTATATTTTGTGTAACTAAATATATTTTAGCAAAACTTACTTCATTTAAAAGGAACCAGTTTCTCTCGTTAGAAAACCTAACTACAATAACGCCCAACGCCAGATTCCTCTTTCCTCGTATTTCATAGTTGACAACTTTGCCAGTAGCAGAGGCGCTCGTTTGGCATGTTTGGGTCTGATCAACAGCTGTTTGTCTGGACCATCTGTGCTCGTATGGTTTTTATCAACTGGATGTACTAATGGGGTCACAATGATTCAAACGTTTGGACGGTGCTAGAACTTAGTTTTTAATAGATTTACGAGCCTACAGAGCTGTTTAACTCAATCCTGGATGTCGGATCAACTGGTTGAGATGGCGGAGAGCTGGCGGAACTGTTTAGAGGAGGAACTCATTTGTCCGATATGTCTGCATGTGTTTGTGGAGCCCGTGCAGCTGCCCTGCAAACACAACTTCTGTCGGAGCTGCATCAGCGAGGCCTGGGCGAAAGACACGGGCAACGTGCGCTGTCCCGAGTGCAACCACGCGTACAACCAGAAACCAAATCTCGAGAAAAACATCAAACTCAACAACATCGTGGAAAAGTTCAACGCGCTGAACGTTGAGAAATCACCGGCCGTGTTGCACTGCATCCTATGTAGGCGAGGACCTCCTATTCAAGCGCAGAAAGTGTGTCTTCGTTGTAATGCACCATGCTGTCAGTCTCATATTCAGACGCATCTCCAACAACCCTGTCCAGCCCCTGGGCATTTACTGGTGTCGGTTGAGGAGGTCAGGGCCTGGAGCTGTCCACACCATGATGAATACAGACTCTATCATTGTGATGTGGAACAGGTGGCTGTCTGCCAATATTGCTGCTTCTCCAGATGTGCACCCAACCACGGCCATGCGGTTTGTGACGTGGAAGTACGGCGCAATGATATCAGGGTAAGCAATTCCTCCCTCATGGTCCATTTCTAAAGTTCCCATATAATCAAAATTGAAATTGTTTTAAGGGTGCTTGAGGATATTATAAACTAGTGTTGTCCAAAACAGTACAAAACTTACAGTCTGTCATTCCGCCAAAAGGGATCAGTTATTTTTATGACGTCATTCTGCACTTCCTCTTCTCATCAGATTCCAGGCTGTGAGGCACACTAACCCTGCATCTGAAACTATATATTTTTTGACAGAACGTACTTATTTAGATAGACTTAAGTACATACTCATTGACCGTTAAAACTGTATGTTCCATATAGTATGGTTATTATGGGTAGTTTGAATGAAATTCGGTCATACTAAATCCACCATGTTATATCACATGACAAATTATGTCGTCATAACAACATGTGAGCTGTTAACTTTGGTCCTGTTAAACAAGTGCAATTTAGCAGCAAGGAACAACTGTTATACTTATGTATTTATATTTAAATAGAGCCGCGTTACCACGTTCCGACATTTTTGAATATAATGACGCCTCTTTTTCTTTGTTGGGTGACTCCTTAAGGGATAGTAAAGTGTCTATAGAATGCGCATTTCAAAATCTTCCTGGAAGTAGTAGGTCATCTAGGTACTTTTCACCTGTTTTTCGAATACTATGAATTTCGACATACTACTTCTGCTTGTCGCCTACTATTTAGTATGGAAGTGCTACTGGCTATTTTAAAGAGGGAGGGGCCATTCAGGATGCCCCACCCTGACATCCGTTTTTTTTCCCGAATTTACTTCATCGCTGCTCATTTTTAGACACTTCGGTGAGTCTTTAAGTAGCATTAGGCATGCTGTAAACCTGTGTGGCATGCTTTTTTTACTTGACCTTCTTTTAAAGTGGCAGAGCAAACCTGATTTTCTGCTGTAGCATTCTCACTCTGCTTTTCTCCAGCGGACAGGAGCGCCCCATTTCTTTCGTCACCTGCAGACAGCAGTCTAATATGTAGTGAGCTTAGTTGCTTAGCAAACTTAAACAGAGCTGATAGATCAACATTAACAGAAGTTAGGAGTTACCATTTGTTCTTTACTTAAAATAGTGTTGAGTGTTTGTTTGTGCTTAGCATGAATGTATTTATCCACACTATGACATAAGCAGATTTACATTGACGAAAAAAGTAATGACTGCTATGTCAAGTCAACCGCTTCATCTGTTAAACGGTACCTAGTTTAGCTAGTTTCAAGGCTGTACCCTCATAGTCATGGTTTAATCATGCATTTGCTTTTTTGGTCGCACTACACGTTACATTGTCAGTATTAGATTTGAATATAATTTATTTCACTAATAATAATAATTGTAGTAGTAGTGCAAATACAAGTAGTGTAGTGATTTTTCTGCTTTTTTGCATAGTTGTGTTTCACACATGAAAACGTCTCGGGCTACGTATGTAACTGTTGTTCCCTGACAAGGGAACGAGACGATGCGTCTTCCTTGCCATACTTCCTGCATCCCTGTGATGCCATCTTTGGCAATATTTTATATAGTGATATACTTCCTGGCTCCCGCGTCACCCTGTCTTTGTCGTTAAGCCTCACCATTGGTTGAATTTGATATACACATTCAGACGCACTTACCCCTGGAGGCGTCCCCAAAAGTGTCACCCCAGTGACGCAGCGCAAGTTCCCTCGAAAGGGAACTGTAACAATGTATCTTTAATGGTAACACAATGTAATCTGCTTTCACTTGAAATGTGTCCCCACATTTAGTCCTTGAATTTGATGGTATTGTAGCTGGAAAGTCCTTGAAAGGTCCTTGAATTTGAAGTTAACTAAGGTGTGGGAACCCTGTGTATAGCATAACAGCATAACAAATTCAGGTTATTAATAACAGCATTTTTCTCAATCAGATGAGACAGAAAGTTCTAGCTCTGAGAATGGGTGTGAACTCGGGTTTTTCATCAGTGAACTTCCTTTTAAAAATTGAATCAATCATTTCCTCTTGAATTATTGGATGTGCTGGAACAACATTATTCTGTCACCATTCCAACAGCATTCTGTCATATCCTGAGTTTAATGCGCTATCAGACATATATTACCTCCGGTATAAAGAGACCGTAAACACTGTTATATAATGGTAATTGGCTTTTTCGTTTATATTAAAACAACCTTTAAACTTTAAACATGTTTCTGCTGAAAAAAGCTAAATGACTTAAAGGTAGATCTGTGGAATCAGAATATGCATACTGTTTATAGACTTGATGTGGTAAAAAAATTAAGAGATTTTGAAGTTAAATCTTAAAGACAGGTTTGTGCATGTTTATGTGTTTGTTGCTCCAAAGAGGGTCTCTATAGAGAGCTTGCCGTGAAATGCACACTGTCTGATAAACTCCACCTACACATAATTTCCTCTTTCCTGTGACATTGACGAATAGTAGAAAGGAATATTCTAACTACGGTAACCATAAAACAGCCTTTATAGCACTTCACAACTGTGATTTAAGAAATAAGTACTTAAAATGATGCACAACATTTTCATTGTGACTATTATGCATGCAGATTGTGACATTGCTACCATCATGTTAACTCCTGTCTACCAAAAGTTTTCATTGCTTGCATTGAAAAACATGTTGCAGACATTCTTAAGTCATACTGCTGAGATAACATGGATCATCAGATGTTGCACAAACTTGTTGAGTCCAGGCCGGCTGGAATGCATGCTGTTATTAATACAATTAGGAATCCAAAAACTAAGAAAATGTTTTAATTGTAAAGGTTACATTCAGATATCTAAATTAAAGGGCTTTAATGATGAGCTGCTCCTTTTCAGTTTATAAGAGAGGACATTTATTCTCCTGCAGTTATGTGTCTTGATCCTCCAAGCAACTTATTAAAATCTCCTCAATAGTTTACTTCTACCTATCAATTAAACTGTGATAGATATGTTAATGAAAAAATTAGCTGAGACATTCTGCAGTGTAGGAGTGAAAATACATGCTGTTCCTTCAGCTGCCTCCCAAAGAATAATGAGCTGTTGTGAGGTAAGCTGCTGCTGCGGGTTTTGGCACGGATAACTTCTGGATGCGTGGAGGAATGCTTTTTAGATGGCCAATGTGTCATGGCTCCTAAGGCGGCCAAGTGTCTGTAAAAGGGAGGGGGGGGTGGATGCAGAACCCACAGCTGCTGTTGAAAGACACACACACATGCCTCTGTTCTCTCTTTCGCAAGTGCATACATTTGGAGAGTGTGACTCAAGTCGTCCCACAGTTAAACTGCCTGCCCTTCTTTGCTCCCTTGCCTCTTGTTCAGGAATAGGGCATGGGTTTTAGGCAGACACAGGAAGGGTGTGACCTCACTTCCTCCTCTGTCCGAAATAATCCGCCTTCTGTTACTGGGATGACATCATGGGAGATCCTATGAAGGATTACCCTTCTGTCTCTTTCCCTTGTTCTTTTTTATCTTTTCCTCCTCTTTTATGCCGCTACAGCATCAGGAAGAGGGACTGGTTGGGATTCAGGAAGAGTGGCTCCGAGTCATGAACATTTCATGAACATCATATTCTATACACTTTGTATCTGGCCATCTAGTGAATTAATTTTTAATGGGTAGCATCATGTCAAGTGGAACGCTGTTATTAGACAAACATGTTTTTTTAGGTAACATTTGCTTTTTTTAAACAAACAGCCAGGGAGGAATGTATTTTTACACATTATTTTTGGTAAATTAATAATACCAATGTACATTTTATTTGCATTTTTTGCATTATTGCAAGTACTGGATATTATAATGTTTTATAATTGTTTCTATGTCTTTTTTCTTTATTTTTGGGCCATTTTGTATGTAAGCTGGAATAGCATGTCTGGTTTAAAATGATGTCATCTATCATGTTAAGTAAATAAATGTCTCATAGTCTCAAAAAAACATTGTAGGCTTGATACATTGTCCTTTCATAAAGCATTGAAGCATTTAGATGAGAGCTGGACACAATTTAGCATTGACATAGCAGTGTGCGACTCTGCAATAGTTACATCGCAGAATATTTATTTCAAAAGATAAGCTATTTCTGATGGCTTTACATTATATGAGAATGGTTTGAAACAGCAAAAAGAGAAAACTAAAAAAACTTGTAATCTGGTGTAGTCAGTATTTCTCTCATCTCAATGTATATCGCAGAAAACAAAACATTCAGTTTCCTCTCAATGTCGTGCAGGCCTAATTCAGATGAAATGATGAGTATTTCTAAAAATTTACATTTATGTAGTTATAGATATCGATTACAATCTTACACAAATGTAATAATTTTGCTAATATTATAATATGTAATATTGCTAATTGCTATAATATAAGAATATAACTTGCCGATTTCAATCTCACATACAACTTTTTTTTACTGTTAGCTTTGTTAATATATATTATGAAAAATGTTATGCATGTGCTTGTTTGATAGCGCTATCAATCGAACTGTGGGTTCACACCAGATGCGAGTTCAACGATTTGCGTGAGTAGATTACATAGAAAGTCAATGCAAAGATGCGTGGGGCGATGCGAATGACGCGATATGGGCGGCACGTTTTCCGCGAAAACACGTGCTATTTGCCTCAAACCCGTCTGCGCCCCAAACGCGTCTTCGGCCAAGTTGAAAATATTCAACTCGAGCGAAAAATTCGCATGACACAAAGTTAAAAACCCGCGAGTATTCTAGAGCGAGTAAAGCCTGATTTATAGTCGTGCGTAAGTTCTATGCCGTAGCTACGTCGTAGGTTATCTGTAGCCTGTGCGTAGCTCTGCGTAGCCTGATGAGCACCTCGCAAAAATGTTAACAGCGCGTCAGATCTACGCGGACTGCAAGCGCTGTGATTGGTCCACCAGAACCCCTCCCATCAGGTAAAAAAACTGCGTCATAGCTATTTCCGTTTGCGATGGTGAAAACAAAGAATGGCCAAGTTGAGGAGGGATTTAACTCAAACTGCATCAAAAGTCGCTGTTTATTTACTTCCATCATTGCTGGTCTTCTCAAATCATACACAACAAGTTGCTGTTTCTTCTTCATTTGTGGGTTAACTTGCCAAGCTGCTTCTTCATTGACGACCGCGCTGCTACTGTGCTAATACGCGTGGATACTGCCTAACAGCGGTCTGCGCACGTGTTTGCACGTCGATGCGGAAGACGACGCAAAAGTATAAATGAAAACCGACGCAGAACCTACGCCGTAGGACCTACGCACAACTATAACGAGCCCTTAACGCGATGCCCCACGTTTGGTTTGTACGAAGCATAATGCTGAGTTCAGACTAGCCGTGGTAGAGGCAGCAAGCGCAAGTAATTTCAATGTTAAGTCAATGTAAAGAAGCGTTGATACACGTCTGGTGGTCTCGCAGCGCGAAAGAGGCGTTTCCACGGCAAACACGCGAGTTTAAAAATTTGAACTTTGGCAGAAAAACTCGTCGCGTTAACCAATCAGGAGCTTGCTCTAGTAGTGACGTGATTACAGAAAGCAAGCGGAGTCACAGAAGCCTATGGAAGGCCCTTCAATGATGCGAATTTCCGCATCAATGTCTCGGTGACTAGAATTTCACGCGTGAATGAAGCGAGTAAACTCAAAATGTTCAAGCGGCAAACCAGACGCGGTATACGCGAATTTGATGCCTCAAACGTGGCTGGTGTGAACCCACGGTAACAGTCCAAATGCTAAAACCTACCATTGTTTTCCAGTTGGTATTGCAAATGTTTATGTTCATGCATATACCTGTACTAATATGTATACAGTAAATCTGCTTTGCAACGATGCACAATTGTGAAAAGCGCTACAAAATATACATTCGAATTGAACAGTGTGCAATGTGCTGTTTTCTATATCAACGTTTCATTAGTTGCTACATCTTCCATCATGATTTTGTTTTGTCAAGCCAGTCTAATAACCCCTCATCTCCCACTATGTAGTTAAAGCTGCAACCGTAGACCATACAAAGTGTCCGCAATGCCATGTTTCGTTTTTTGGGTCATCAGGTTCTTTTGGCATTTTCACTACTTTTCTTGCACTACTTGTACTTAAAATGGCCTAGAATAGTGCATAAGTATTTAAAATAGGGCAGGCTTTGTGTATCTGCTTGAATAAACTTGTTTACTCTTATGGGCCATACTGCCTTTCACCATCCATAAAATAGGTTTTACCATCATCAACTGCATTTTTTTAAAAGTAAAGTTTAGTCATGCTTGCAGTCGAACTGGGTCATTTGAAGCATAATTGTCCTGGAGATTTGGCTTTACAGAGACTTAAATTGATTGCGGTGTCACTGAATAATTTGAGAGGGCATTCTTATCACACCACAGCACACAGGCAAGTCCAGACAGCGTTAGATGACTCCTGCAGACGGCCTTGAGAAATGTTCGGTATAACTGCATGACTTCAGACGCTTGGAATCACAGTCATATTATTTATGAAAGGGACATTATTCGCTGTTTTTTAGGGGCCCTTCATCGTGGCCAGTGACATGCTGGTTCTGCATAGGATCACATAAATGCCTGTGATCACTTAAAAAGTGTCAGGAAAGTACACTGCAAAAGCAAATTCTGGGTGAACATTATTGCACAAAGTCTAATATGGATAAGGAGGGCGCAAGAAGTATGAAAGCTCACGCTGTCACATGCAGCCTTATCATCAAAGCATTTCGCTGTCCTTTGTGATGGCAGTTCAGCTGGACAAAGCCGCTGCAGATGAATGCACAACATGACTGCGTGGGGGCAGTTTGGATGGTAACATGATGCATTGCTTCATATCGCTGTATGCAGTCATTTTAATGCTCCCACTAGGACAAACCAATCTCTTTGGTTAATTTTTTAAATTTAACATATATCATATAATTGAACTGGTTGGGTTTAAAGTGAAAGGATGTTTTAAATGTACATTTTCTCAGGATAAAAATGTCCTCAGCAATTCGTTGCATAAATGATACTGTATAGAGTTTGTATTCATTCTCAGTTAAAAAGAGCGTCTTCACAGAGATCATATGGGCCTTATAAATCAAAGCCACTCAGACGTTTTTAGACATTATTGAACTTTACACTAGGGTTCAGTTTAACTGAGTGTTAGATAGGCCTGCTTGATGTGAAATGAATCTATACTGCAGATTTTCAAACAGATCTATGCCTGCATGCGTTTTAGGAAATCATGCACCATTCATTAGTAAATGATTGAAATGTTTCATCTGTGGTTATGAATGAATACTGTGAGGAGCATGTAAGGTTTTCAATTAATAAGTGAACCGTATTTATCACCATGCTTGCAGTTCACACATTTCACACATTACTGCAAAGATGCCTGACCTTTTGTTTTTTGCTCATAGTATACGTAGGCAGAAATAAATCAACTCTATCCAGCATTTAGCTGTGAAATTCACACACGCCCCTCACACCGCCCCACAGAAACCAGATTGTTCTGGTCTCAGATTGAGCTTGAATCTGAATACTTCACCTCAAAAGTTGTTGACAAGCTCATCATCAGGCTTTGCATCACGGCATTTGACTTGCTTATTTTTATCACAGAGACGTTTAATTGTCTGTGGAAGATTCTGTAGATTCGTAAGACGTCTGTGCTCAGAATAAACAGAGATTGATGGATCTGCACATCTGTGTGTTATGAAAAGAGAAGCTGTCATGCAGATGTATAGTAAATGAATGCATTCATCCGTATACCTATAATTTTAACATATATTCTTTTAATTGTTGCTGTGCTAAATGGCACCAACAGTGCAATAGTTTTCTGTAAGTTCTTGCGAGTATCTTTCTAAAGACTCTGGCCATTGTTGAGCTGAAGATATACGGTTTCCTGTATCCGTTTAACTGTGAGTTATCAATGACTAAATCCGATACCATTGTTGTGCATGGTGTTTAAAATGCCAGTCTATGAGATCAGAGCATTTGCTTCTGTTGATAATATTAAATTAAAATGTCTATTCATTCAGTTATTCAGGTGAATGTTTGGTCAATAAAATGAAGGGGCGTATATATTTTAAGAAGTATATTGTTTTTAATTACATGGTATAAGATCTTGTTTTAGAAAGGTCATCACACACATCAGGCCATTTGTATTACAGCATAAGTAAAGCCTGCCCCACACTCCTACCACATACTTCAATGCCACAATAAAAACAGCTGATGTGTGATTTCACCAAATTAATTTACGTAACCTTCATTTTGAAATGAAGTTACTGATGAGTGGGTTAAAGAGCACTTCACTGGCCAATCACTTTTTCCAGCAGCTGTGGCTTTTGGGTGAAAGCGTTTGCAAAATTCTTAAATGTAAAAGTTTCTAGGTGTTTTTGCTATTTATTTATTCAGGTATAGAGATCTAAAAATAATAAGAGTTCTGAACAAACCAACCAGAAGTCGATTGAGAGAGACAATGACATCATTCACTGTGTTTTACCGTAGCTGTCGAGTCAGACTACCTTGATTCCAGTTTTCATTGTAACAGCATCGGACTTTGATGGTTAACTCTTGCTCTGGGATTGGGTAATACAGTATTTCTTCAAGAAATAGATGATTTAATACAAACATACAAATGCTTTGATCTCCCTGACTTACCTTCTATATAAGCATGTATAGTATTGTGCAAAAGTCTTAAGCAACCACCAGCTTTGTTGTTTTAGCCCGGAAGTTAGCGCGACACTGGTTCTATAGCTAAAAAGCCTATTCATTTTTTCCTATAGACTTTTGTTAATCGCAAAAAATAAGTTCTTTGTTTAATAAAACTTAAAGACACACATTTTGTCCTACAAGTTAATCTTCACAGATGAATACAAATTTTATGAATTTTGAAGTGTAAATGCATTTGCTAGAAATATAAAGGCTGAATTTTGTCTATGGGAAAAATGAATGGCCTTTTTGTGAGGGAACCAGTGTCACGCTAACTTCCATGGTTGTCCTACAAAAATACGTCATACTCTTTCACTGTTTGTATTTTTTCTTCTCTTTTTATTAAGAAAGTAGCAGAAGATATACGAAATGTGTACACAGAATAAAACAAACCACAATTTTTAGAACAAAATGGAGTCGTGCGAACAAAAGTCAGTATTTAAGTGGACTTAAGGTATAGTCATATAGTAATTTGTACGTGTAGGTTGCGCATGCTCGTACAGGAGAATGTAGCATGAAGCCCAGGAGATGCATCGAATTTTGTCGCAATGCGCATGTGTCTGCATAGTAAAAAAATAATAAAGTCAAATATGCTTTGAAAGGCTGTATTCGACCGTGTGCATACACGTAAAACAACTCCGGGCTTTAGTGTGACCTCTCATTAGGGTTGCCAAGTTGGGCTACCATAACACTGTTTAATGTTTAAAGGATTACTTCACGTTTCTTAAAAAAATCCAGATAATTAAATCACCCCTTGTCATCTAAAATGTTGATGTTCAGTCGAGAAGGAATTACGTTTTTTGAGGAAAACATTTAAGGATTTTTCTTATTTTGGTGGACTTTGTTGGGCCCAAAAGTTTACAGTTTAAATGCAGTTAAAATTGCAGTTTCAACGCAGCTTCAAAGGGTTCTAAACAATCCCAAACAAGGCATAAAAAGCAAAAGATTGTAATTTTTGGCAAAAAAATATGCAATTTTAAACCACAACTTCTCGTCTTGCATTAGCCGTGTGAAACGCCAACGCGACCTCACCAAAGGTCACGTGTTACATATGTGAAACGCACACATGCGGACCATTTTAAATAATAAGCTGACACAAAGACATTAATTTGTATCATTCCACACACAACGTCAAAACGGCCCTCTTTTTCCAAACACTGGGGTGGTATTTTCTCATTATGTGTGTTCGTGCTGGCGCGTCATATGGCTAGTGCAAGTGATTTAAAAGTACTTTTTTTTTCCCGAAAATGACAATCGTTTTGCTAGATAAGTCCCTTGTGCTTCGTTTGGGTTTGTTTGGAGCCCTTTGAAGCTGCAATTTTGGACTGTGGACTGTTGAGGTCCAATGGAGTCTATTAAATTGAGAGGAATCCTGAACTGTTTAAAAAAATTCTTCTCGACTGAACACAGAAAGACATCAACATTTTGGATTACATGGGGGTGAGGATTTTTTTTTTAATGGAGTAATCATTTAACACAGATAAAAAGATATTAATAATGTGATATTTAGACCTGGAAATGCAAATTTTAGCAGATGATCCTTGTCAAAAACGCATATTTTATGATTTTTACCAGAGGCCATCCCTTTGAAACGTGACTGGGCTAGTTGTGAGTCGCAATTGGGCAGGTTTTCTTGTGAAAACCTGTCAATCCTGCCTCTCTTGGCACTAAACACATCTTGAATTCTGTTGAGGAGACTGAAGTCATTAGATTAGAAATTAGAATTTAGTTTCATTTGGTTTAAGAGAGTCTGCGGGTTCCTGCTATTGCTTAAATTTACTTAAAAATACTTAACACTTTACCTTATAACTTTATTCTGTTGTTTAATACTGCACACAAATTGCTGGTGTTTTCTAGTTATATTTTAAAGAGACTGAGAACTAAACTATTGCAAAAGCATCTAATGTAATGGTGGCCTAAAACTTTTTGCACAGTGCCGTACCTTTATCCACCAACCTCTGAGCTCACAGTTGGTTTGTCTTGAAAGCTTTATCTGTTATAGTTAAACATCTACAGCTCAAAACAAATGGGACATTCACTTCCTGAACCCGACTCTTAAGCTCTATTGGTGTCACAGTGTTTTTCATGGTGATGGGTGGCCGCTGCTGACTGTAGAGACGGAGGTTTGTTTCTTGAGGTTCCTGGTTGCCGGAGGACTGAAGAATGCATCTTCTCTCATGTGGCCTCTAAAAGCAGCGACCCTGCAGCACTCCCATGCACATGCCAGTCGCTGTGCTGGGACAACATGACAATCTGTCATTGATTCTGGAATACGACGGCACAAACAAAGAGAGAGATAGTGAGCAAAATGAGAGACCGCGAGAACGCCTTGCCCCCTCTCCCTTCTCAGCCTCACATTTCCACACTTATTAATGCGCACGCTTGTGCATACACAATGCGCTTTATTATTGCCATGAGAGCTACATTCTCTATTCGCAATCAACCTATGTTAGACGTTTATGTGATTAAAACTGAACGGGCTTGTTTTTAGCATCCTGTGGTCGGGTGCAGTGATTTTTGTAGGCATTGAGAATAAAGGGGATTATAAAAGCTCAAGCACACTGTCAGGCTTTGATTTGGCTGGGGGATGGGGGAGCTGTGGGGTTAGTGGCTTCCTCCGAATCCAATTTAAAACCTGTCCAGACACCCAATAGCAGGCATGAGATGGCAAATGTGTGTGTGTGCATGTGAGTGATTCTGATGAATTAGTCTCATTGCTCACATGTTTTGTTTCTCTCATTTGCAGTAATAAGGTTTTTGGAAACGGTTGTCATAGAGATGCAGAGGCAGCCTGCAGGGCATTTGGGGTCGTAGTGTAGGGAAGATGGAAACTGTGTTGTTTTTGATGTTTTGAGTTTGTGTTTGTCATGGTTTTACTAAAAATATGACAGTTCAGATGGGTTCTGATCCCTGAGTCGTTCTGTGAACTTGGGTTTGATGGATCTTAGATCTGTGGGGGAACAGGTTTGATTCATCCGTTTTATCTGTTTTGTCTTTTTGCAGCATATGTTAATGAAGCAGCAGGATCGTATTGATGATCGAGTAAAAGACATAGAGGAGCAGCTGTATAAGTTAGAGTCTGACAAACTACTGGTGGAGGTAAGCACACATTCACACACATATACATACACATCTCTCTTTCTTTCTCTCTCTCTTTCTCGCTCTGTCTGCCACCACCCTCTGCTCCAGCTAATGAATATGTAAGAGGCTTTTTTTGGTATGAATTTGGAACGGGTCTGTGGCAAAACCTTGCATAAATCTTTTCTCCTTCTCTTCAGTTGTATTTTTGGAGAATTGGAAATAAATGTTTTACTGCAAAATAAAACATTTATGGAGAGGTCTGGCACATTTTTTTTTATTGTCCAGCCTTATTCTGTATTGTTTGCATGCTCATTAGATTTCATAAAATGTTTGCTGGTCTTCCTGGTGTCTATGTAATAAAATGCATGTATTATTTATATAAAAATAGAAATGTGTAGCAAATAGCACACAGCAGTCATCCTATGGTGAACATTAAGTATTAATGAGAGAATACAAATAAAATATTAAATGTTTATTTAAAAAAAAAAAAGTATTTTATAAAAATGTCTATAGTAACACTTTTAAAGTTGACATCAAAACAAAATGACCCAGAAATAAAAGTTTATTAGGTACCAAACAAAAAAATACAACAGTAACAGTGAACGTAATATATAGATCCATTATATATATTATACTATTATGTATTATATATTATCATCGTCATGTTTTGCAAAGGTGTGTACTTTCAAACGGCATAATGTTGGTGAGATGCATCCCAGCAAGCAATAACCGTCATTTCATTGTCTAGGGTTAACTATATAGACAGTTTAATCGGACTCATGTGCGAAGACACAATACGTGTCTGGTGCGAACTTTACTTCCGGTTTCATTTTTTTTAATGGTCTGACTAGTTGCTAGCTAACTGAACTCTTGAACAAATACCTTGTCGAAAATAACACATGTTTTTGTTTCCTAGGTAATCTACTTGTATTTATTAAACTTGTTATATAAATAAACTACTTTAAAAGGACTTTGTTTTTTTTATTCTTAGCGGAGTTTACCGGAAGTTACGTGTTGACCACGAAAGCCGTGTTTATGTTGTTACTGCTGAAACTCTGTATAGTCCAGCTATGAGTAACCCACTTCTAGCCAAAATAACTTCGAATTTGGTTGCATGTCATTTTTTATAACTTTGATATATTAAATCATGTAAGCAAAGTCAGCAGTGATTACAAGGTGTTTGGTTTTATTAAATTATTTTATTTTGGGCTATCTTTAGACATCTATAAAATTTTCACTGACAGCCGAAATTTTGCCTTGTTTTAGCCTAGACATTTGGGCTTTGTTTGGATGGCTATTAGGCATCTTTTAAAGAGCACCTATTGTCCAATTCACGTTTTAAAATTTCCTTTGGTGTGTAAGTGTGTTTTAGTACATGTTAACGATATGCAAACGGTACAACCCCAAAGTAAACGATGAATTGAGTTATCGTCTCCAACGAAAATCTCTTTTCTTGGACTACAACAAACACATGGATTGTAGGCGAAGTTTACTTCCTGGGATTGGTGATGTAGACAAGACCGACATGTTGATAATTCCTCCCTCTTTGGACTCACAGCCTGTAAGTTAACTCCTGTTAGCAACCGAATCTTTCAAACATGGTAAGGAGCGTCACATTGTCTGCTGACGTCAGAGGTATTCAGGCCAATCACAACGTACAGATTACCTGGCCAATCAAGGACACAGCTCTTTTTAAATCCTTGCGTTTCAGGAAGAGAGTGAAATCTGGAGCTACAAAATATGTGGAAAATAATGTGTTTTTAACCATAAACCACGTGAACACATTATATTATACCAAATACACAAAATAACATGTTTTTTAGCAATGAAATAGGTGCTCTTTAAATCCAAAATTGCTTGCTGGGACGTTGCAAACTTAAGAAAATTGTCACTGAATGTATACACATACATACATACATACTTAATACATTTTACTTCAGGATGTTTGTTTGTGAACAAAGACGACAATGCCAGATGCTCATGCTCGCTTGCCAAGTGTTATATCTACAGTATGACCAAAACCTCCATACACAAGCTTTTCACAAGTGGTGCGTGGTTCCAGATGGCCTTGTAAAAACTCACAGCCTGAGCTTTTCAACAATCCTCCGTTCAGTGGCGGAGAGTACAAGCACTTCTCCGTCTTAAAATGCACATTGTTTCTTTAAGAGGCCTGGTGTTTATGATCACATGTTTGTTGTGGAGGATAAGGTCCAGCAGCTGAAGGAGGAGGTGCGTGTGCAGTATCACAAAATGCATCAGCTCTTAGAAGACGACCTGGCTAGGACTCTAGAGGTTCTGGATAAAGCCCACTCGAAATACTGCCAGGAAAATTCAACACAAACCTTGCAGCTCAATGAACGATGTCAGGAAGCCAAGAAACTGCTCAGCTCTGTACAAGTCGTGTTTGACAAGGCAGAGAATATTAACATTATGAAGGTGAGCTAGCTCCCGATACGTCCGTAAATTCCCATAAATGTGGTCAGTGTGAATGTGACCGTACCTGCTCTGAGATATGCTCCTCCTCTATGTGTGGCTGATATCCGCAGATCTGCTCATGTGGATTTCTTTGTGTTTACAGCCAAAAAGGCAGTAAGCGCTATCTTGTACACTGCAGGGAGATTAATATTCTGTTTTGTTTTGCATTACAGAACACAAAACCAGTTAAAATCCTAATGGATAGGTAAGTCATTTATCGGTCAAAGTGCTGTTGCTCTGGAAAGCTGTATAAATCTAATACTAAACCATGTTTATGGATATAATAATATAATGGTTATTTGTGCAGATCACAGTCATGCTCGGGGAGTCTTCTTCCTCCTTACAAAGTGGGCCATCTTAATTCCAAAATGTTCCTTTCTGAAGTTTCAAAAAAAGAGAAGAACTTGAGAAAATTACTGGAAGGTAAGTGCTTCTCTGCAGGGAAGTTGCAACCAAAAATGAGTCGCAAGTCTGTTGTGTTAAAACTGAAGCTTATTGAAAATAATGTAATGCAACTTCCCATTAAATTGTACATAGTTATGTAAGCACAATAAATATGGCTTAAATACGGCAATAAATAAGTTTAGTCCGTTTATTCAAGGTTTATGTATTCAAGGTAGAGGAAATAAATGTTTCCTTTTTTTTTTTACTTTGTATAATACACAAATAATGCTGTGTTGGGACCCTTACCAAGAAATACAATAAAATGAAAATATACAGTTACTAGTTAAACCATGGTTTTGCTACATTATGCATAGTTGAGCAGTAGTTTGGCAAATAGTAATCAATATGCAAAAAAAACTTCACTTTTACTTTAATAAAGCCATGGTTATTTTTTGTAAGGGTTTAAATTTAGGACCAGGAGCACTGATGACTGAGAACCGCAGACCTTTATTTCCTTGTGACCCTAAATGTTTAAGGGGCTGTTTCCTGGACAGGGCTTATCCTAATCCCAGACTAAAATGCATGTTTATATATATATCTCAACATATATCTGAGCAATTTTTTTCTCTTAAAGGATTAGTCCATTTTCTTAAAAAAAAATCCAGATAATTTACTCACCACCATGTCATCCAAAATGTTGCTGTTTTTCTTTGTTCAGTCGAGAAGAGGTTGTGTTTTTTGAGGAGAACTTTCCAGAAATTTTCTCGTTTTGATGGACTTTAATGGACCCCAATACTTAACAGTTTCAATGCAGTTTAAAATTGCAGTTTCAAATGATCCCAAACAAGGCATAAGGGTCTTATCTAGCGAAACGATTGTCATTTTTGGCAAGAAAAATAAAGGAATATGTACTTTTAAACCACAACTTCTCGTCTATCTCTGGCTGTATGACGAGCCAGCGTGACCTCACGTAATTGCGTAATGACATCGAAAGGTCACGTGTTACATATATGAAACGCACATTTGCGGACCATTTTAAACAATAAACTGACACAAAGACATTAATTAGTATCATTCCACATACAACAACATCGGAACGGTCCTCTTTCTCCACACTTGTAAACAATGGGGCGTAGTTTCGATACGTCATCCATGACCTCTTCACATGATGACCAGAAGTTGTGGTTTAAAAGTGCATATTTTTTATTTTTCTTGCCAAAAATGACAATCGTTTCGCTAGATAAGACCCTTATGCCTCGTTTGAGATCGTTTAAAGTCCTTTGAAATTGAAATTTTAAACTGCATTAAAACTGTTCCGTGTTGGGGTCAATTAAAATTACAAAAATCCTGGAATGTTGTCCTCAAAAAAACAATTTCTTCTCAACTGAACAAAGAAAGACATCAACATTTTAGATGACATGGTGGTGAGTAGATTATCTGGATTTTTTTTTGAGAAATGGACTAATCCTTTAAGATGCACACCAGTGCATGTTTTTTGTATGGTATGTTTGTAAAAACTACCTAAATATCCTAATATAACTAAGGCCTAGTCCTGGATTAATCTAAACCCTGTCTGGAAAACTGCCCCTGAGTAAAATTAACTTCTTAATTGGATTGAAACAGACAGGATCACTTTTGTGCACAAGAAAAACACTTTTCTATGCTTGTTTCCTTGTTTCCAGCACCATTTACTACCCCTGCGCACTTCCTCCAGAGCGTTTCTGTCCACCCCTCCAGTGTGAATAACTCCGGGGGTGAGAAACGCAAACACTCCACGGCCTTCCCCGAAAGCAGCACCAGCTTGCTGGAGTCCTCGTCAGGCCCCATGAGCAAACAACAGTTCCTGGGTCAAGGTTCCAGCTCGGCGGATGGGTCCACCTCCCAGCCGCCCATGGCTCCCTGTAGCTCCACCCAGCACATCGTAGGCCTCAGCAGTAGCAGTGGAGCACAGTCAGTCCATCATTCCAGCTCCGTCTTTACACCGGCCGACTACCCCAATGCCAGCTCTTCCCAGCAGGCCATGCTGCCACAATACGGCGGCCGCAAAATTCTCATGTGCACGATGGACAATTGCTACTGCTCTGGCGTACCCTCCATATCAAACCACAGAGGCCATCCTCCGTACCCACGCTCTGGATCTTTCCCTTGGACACAGGAGTACTCCCACCCCCTGCCTTCCACTCCTTCAATGTCCCAGCCCCTTCAGGGCCTCTCCATGCACGACTGGATCGACGCCTCACAAAGCCACAGGCACCCTGACTTCTATGGACTGTACGGGCAATCTTCCACTAAACCTTATGTCACAAGTTAACCTTCCACCGCCGTCACATGTGCATCTCTGGTTTATCTCTGATAACTCACTCATTTTATTCTTGGTAGTTTTCTGATCTTTTTTTTCCAGTTAAAAGCAGTTAAAAGTTTTGGCACTTTTTCATCATGTAACGCAAGCCTCGAGGCTTTCGAAATATGAAGCTCTTTCGAATCTCTTCCAACTTAAGCATTTAAAAACCTGTCTATCTCTGTGTAATGAAAGATAAGGGAATCTTTCTGTGAGAAATGTGGAGGCGGGACCCAACAGAGTTTTTTTAAATTACAAACAGATTTTGGATAATTGTAGAGGCTTCTGACCCAGAGCAGATAATGATCACTTGTTGGAAAGGAGTGAGTTTTAACTTCACCTCCCCACTTCCTGTTTTTAGGGTATCTGGAATCATTTATATGACGTTGCAAATGTTCCTTTTTACATTGCTATTAAACGTCTTACCGTTTATAATGGTAGATGGGTTATTGTTAAAAAAAAAGAGAGGGATAGCAAAGAGTTTGGGGTTTTGTTTATCATATTTCACCTCTTCTGCACCTTGACATTTTGGCTCTAAACTGTACCACGTAACTAAGTGACTGTGGACTGGAAGATTAGTTACTTGCATTCCTATCAGGCCGGATTATCTTGATTTTTGTTTTGTTTACAATTATGTATGAATATTTGACAGTAGGTTGGAAACAATCAATATAAAAACTCAAAACGGGTTAAAAAGAAGTCCTTTGAAGGTGTCTTCAGAGATCACATAGAGTTGTCTGTCATGAGCTCTCTAACAAAACCACTCAGCTTAAATTTTCATTTTATGCATCTGAAATACTTCTAGATTCTGCTTCCTGTCGGTTAAGGTCACTTCCTGCATTCAAGCACACATGTAAAGCATGTTCAAGACCAGATTGGTGTCTGCTACACACCTTTCAATTGTATCACCGTGTTGATTTACAGTACTTCCTGTTGTAGTCAGTAACGGAGAAGCCCAATAGGGTTTGTGATCACTGTGCAACACTGATTGTCACAAACATGCTGAAAATCATTAAACTTCCTCTCTGTGATTGTAAGCATGCAGGAAATCCTTTCTGTACATTTGCAACTCCAAGAGACTGAGTTGAGGGTCGAGAATGGATGGTGACTTTTTTCACATATTTTATACAAACTGAACGGACTGCATACATTTGGAAATCAATGTGCTTCAAAAGAGTATTAAATGCTGGTTTAAACAGATCTCTCTTTTGTAAATATTTTTTCGTAGAGTGTCTTGAAATCAACTGTAAAATATAGAGGTGACTACAGGAGCCCTGAATATACATATACATGATTGACAGGTCTGAGCTTTTCTTTAAAGGTGCCAAAGAATGCATTAAAATAATGTTAAAGGGGTCATTTCACAAGACATTTTTTAAAGATGTCAAATAAATCTTTGGTGTCCAAGTGAAGTTCTAGCTCAAAATACTAGATAATTTATTATAACATTTTAAAATTGCCACTTTAAAGGTGTAAGCAAAAATATGCAGTTTTTGTCTGAGTCCTTTTAAATGCAAATGAGTTGATCTCTGCATTAAATGGCAGTGCCGTGGTTGGATAGTGCAGATTAAGGGGCGATATTATCCCCTTCTGACATCACAAGGGGAGCCAAATTTCAATTATCTATTTTTTCACATGCTTGCAAGTTACTGGGTTGATCTTTTTCACATTTTCTAGATTGATAGAAGCACTGGGGACCCAATTATAGCACTTAAACATGGAAAAGTCCGATTTTTATGATTTCCCCTTTAAATTGTTCTTTGATATGTACATAGAAGGTATGTGGCTTTATTAAGTGCAAAAAATATCCAGAAACATTTTAACATGTTCATTTACAACCCTAGGATTTTCCCTCAGAATGAAATGGTCTGTTATTACCTTATTTGAATAATAATGCTGAGCTCTGCTGTGATTGGCTGTCAGTCAGTAGCTGGTCAGTCACTTAGTAGCTGGTAGCTCTCAAAGCAAACAGACCTTATATGTTTGAGCTTGTATTAGATGAAGATGCAGATTTTAAGGAATAAACAATTGTTTGGAGATTGGAAATGGACGTTTCTGATTGGTAAGTTTGTTTGTGGTTTTTTTCAGGATGGACCTACAAAACGTAACTGTAAGTTAACGTCAACTTCCGCCTAAATAATACCATATAGCATTAACTAGCATATCGGCAGTCACATCTTTGTTTTTAGCATTATAACAACATTGTAACTAATGTGTAATATAATTTGCGGGACGTACATCTCGACTGTAACATTACATTCAGTGCTATGTAGGGATTGGCCTTTGTTTCAGTGTACTTTTCCATGCACAAGGTAGAAACAGGAGACCGTAGTGTTTGAGGCTCACGATATGTCATTATCATTTACAAAACTCTTAAGGGAGTCGCACAGCGGACGCGCAGCTCAGCGGCGTTCTAAAAAATCGAACACATTGCTTTCTATGACTATACGCACACCGGCGCCACCCAGCTACGACTAAGGAAGTTGCTCAAATCCCTGTCGTGCCACAGAGCGCCACTCACATAGTTTAACGTTAAATAACATCATATTTGTCCCAAATCATTAACGATTAACATTGGCTGCTAACGTATATTTTGCATTTTGAAGTAGACGCTATCTGACGAAGCTTGCGCTATTTAATGTGCACTTCCAGTTTACGATACCTCCAAGTTGTTTTAGACGTGGCGCTGAGCTGCGCGTCCGGTGTGCAACCCCCTTTAGTATTCATTCATGCCTAGGTAAATACAGTTTTATTCTATGGCACCTTTAAATCAGTTGTCCTCAACTTTGTGGCATCCGTGTAGGGTGCATCCCTTCGCGTGCCCCCCAAAGACAATTCATGACATAAAATAATCTCAGAATTTAAATCAAACAAAACATTATACAATTATACAATCTAGTGCTGTTGATTTTTAAGGTTTCGTGACCTCCAAGGTGGCCTGCCCCGCAGAGAATCGCTGGGTAATTTTTTAAAGCAATACCTTTTAAAGGCGGAGTGTGTGATTTTTGAAAAACACTTTGGAAAAGAGAGTCGGGCTGACTACCAAAACACACTTGTAGCCAATCAGCAGTAAGGGGCGTGTCTACTAAGACGACATTGTTGCCTGGGTTGCGTATGTGTAGGTCGGGTCTATCAAAAGATGGTCCAGATTCTATTGGGCGTGTTTGTTTAGGTGATTTCAAATGTCAACATATGCTTTCAGAGATCATGCACCCCGCCTTTAAACTCGGTATATGTGCATTTTTATAAAACTTTCAGAAATATGCTCTGGTAAAATGCATTGTAACTTATTTACTTGATAGTACGAGAAGGAATAGGATAGAAATGCAGAGAAATGTAGCGTTGCTCAGACTGAGTTAGCTGACATGAATGTTTAAAAATGAGATATGCCAGCTAATATCACAACATCAGTAAATTTATTGCTAATACTTAGGTGCTTCTTATTTGTGCATCCTTGATTCCTTTCCTCACCTCTTAGCTCCACCCCCTTATGATGCTGTAAGGGTGGATTCATAGTACAGTGAAGGCAATGGGGGTTTAGACAGAGTAATACATTCCTGTTTTCCACAGTTTTTCCTAAGCCTTACAATCTGAGAAAAGGATACACCTGTGTATCCTCTCGCAAATCCCCAGGAAGCCTCATCACTCCTCGCCTCCTCATAGTGCAATTAGTAAATTGAGATGTCCTTCTAGATGACTGAACTCGATTGGTTTCCGGGTCACGGGTTGGAGGACGGAGGGGCAAGGAAACAGGGTTGGATTATTGAGAAGCACCCACTAATGTTTATGCAGCTGTTTTCCCACCAAAACATGCATGTCACTTCCTGGGAGATGATGTCATTAGGAAGCTGTTTTTTGTTAGTTACTTAGTTTTAAAATATATTACAAAAAACAAGATGAAAAGTAATATTGAGAACACAGGAAAAATTAGTCATTTTGTTCAAATTAGTCAAAAGTATTTATTTAAGTCAGGAAAACTTATTTGATTATTGTGTTTAAATATGAAATCCTACACATTAGGGCATAACTGACAACACACGGCATAGTAGGAATGACCTAAGTATTCTTTACTGTTGTTGGTTATTAAAACAGTGTAGGTGGTTAAGTTTGAAGTAAAGTTAATCATTTGTCAGGCAGTTAAGATAGCTCAAGCATTATAAGCTTAACAAAACTTGACTGGAAATATGCTCACCTTTCAAATTCATTTTAAAGTAGTCTTAAGGGTGAGTGCTTCTGCTAGACCTTTCCGGCTCATCGTGAGTCAACTGGGACAATACTGGGTCACATTTTTCCATGAATACATGGTGGGATGGGGTAAAAATGGAAGTAATCAGGGTTGAAGAACAGCTCATCATTTATTTATAAAGTGTAACGTTTCTGCCCCTCTCCACCCACATCCACATATTAACTACATACACATAAGCACCCCAATTAGAAATCTGACTAAACTCAGTCTTCATTCTCCCCCACCTTGCTGTGGGTGGACACGCCATATGCTCTGAAAGCTCCACAATGGGTTTTTTCTGAGCACGGCCGTCCCATGATGCTAATCACGCTGGCTGCTCATGCTGGCTCATCGCAGGTCGTGGGAGGAATCTAGCATGTCGGAAAGATCGATTGCAAAGCACAACGGTGGCAGCAGCTCTGCTCGGTTCCTCTTTGGTATCTGGTCATATTTCAGTCCTGGAGTTAAAATGTAGAATAAAAGGAAAGTTGTAAAATGATTTTTTTTTAAATAAGCGTGTGTACATGTGAGGGAGAAGGTGGAGGGTGTGGACATATTTGTACAAAGGCTTCAGGGTCTTCTGTTCCCACTGAACTCAGCACAACCACATCCCACCTTCAGTCTAAAGTCTTTCTAGAGCAGTCATGTTTGCTTTCTTTTCCTTTGCCATGAATTATAAAAACATGCCTGGTTTGTTACTGCTGATCATGGCTTTGTTGGTCACATTTGCACTTTTGGAGTTTGTATATTTGCCTGTTTATTGGTAGTTTAAAAAATAGAGGAGGAGCTTTCAGAGAATGCCCACACACCATACCCGGAAAAGATCGGGAGAAATTATTAGTGCTTGCTTTGTAAAGGACAACATAAATCCCTAACGGCTGGCAAACTTTCAGGTCTTATGGAGTCAAGCCTGTGAATCAACTTGTGATTGGATGTTTTTGAAAAAGTCAGGACATAGCCCCTGTTGCAAAGAATAACATGGCTGGTCATCAGCATTTATGTTATGAGTGCCCAGATGTCCCCAAATTTGGGATTCGAGTAAGATTAAGGAAAAATAGAGAGGATGGAGGGGATCAGGTTCTTTAAAAAAATAAGTTTTTTCGAGGGAAGGCAGCACTTAAGTTGAAATGTCAGTCGGTGCTTCACATGCTCAATAATCTATTTACCATACAGAATTAAGATTTCTGCTGTACAGCACATTGCAATTTCAATCCCTAAAGCTAAAGAGGATAATCCAAAATCCCTCTTAGGGCCTGTGAGGTGATGACTGGAGCTACAGGCTCATGAGAGCTACAGGGGTACTTCGGATAAGTTTTAGGTTGGGAGATCACCCTTGTAGATAATAAAACTCGGTTTCAACGTCTTTCTGAAACATAAATATTTTATCAATTCAACACTTAAAGGAACTTTCCACTTTTTTTGAAAAAAATTTCCAGCTTTAATATTAAATATTTGATTTTCACCGTTTTGAAATCCATTCAGCTGATCTCTGGGTCTGGCGCTAGCACTTTTAGCATAGCTTAGCACAGTCCATTGAATCTGATTAGACCATTAGCATTGCGCTAAAAAATAACTAAAGAGTTTCGATATTTTTCCTATTTAAAACTTGACTCTTTTGTAGTTACATTGTGTACTAAGACCGACAGAAATTTTAATTTAAAAGTTGCAATAAAGTTAAGTTCCAAAAATAGGTTACTTTCAATAGCAAGGGACTATTTTCAGGCAGTGCATAATATCACTACGCCTCCTGCAGCCATGTTACAGCAGCAAAGTCCTTGATTATTACGCCAGAATGAGAGTATAGTTCCTAACCATATCTGCCTAGAAAATTGCAACTTTTAATTTTCTGTCGGTCTTAGTACACAATGTAACTGCAGAAGAGTCAAGTTTTAAATAGGAAAAATATCAAAACTCCTTGGTCATTTTTAACTGCGATGCTAATGGTCTAATCAGATTCAATGGATTGTGCTAAGCTATGCTAAAAGTGCTAGCCCCCGACCCAGAGATCAGCTGAATGGATTACAAAAAGGTAAGATTCAAATGTTTAACGCTAGGGGAGCTGGAAAATGAGCATATTTTTTAAAAAAGTGGAGTGTCCCTTTAATCTTTCATTTTCAATTAAAAATAATAGAACACATTTGAAATAAGAAGTATAACTAGACTCTGCTTGTGTTTTGCTAATTGCTAAGCTATATATAAAAAAGTATTATAAACACACAAATGCATCTCTTAAAGGGATAGTACACTTTAAAATGAAAATTCTGTCATCATAACTCATCCTCATGTTGTTCTAAACCTGTATAAAAAAATTCTGATGAACACAAAAAATATATTTTGAGAAATGATGGTAAACACACAGCAGTAAGTGACCGTTGACTTCCATAGTAGGAAAAAAATATTTCAGAAGTATTGTGATAAATGACTAAGAAAATATTTTGATAAATAATGGTAAGCACACAGATGACGGTACCCATTAAATTCCATCATATTTTTTATTCTTACTATGGAAGTCTATGGTCACTTACTGCTGTGTGTTTACCATCATTTCTCAAAATATCTTCTTTTGTGTTCAAATTCATACAGGTTTAGAACAACATAAGGATGAGTAAATGATGACAGAATTTTCATTTTAAAGTGAACTATCCCTTTAAATCTAGACTATTATTGCTTTCAGGAAACACTGTGCATGTTTTAGGTTGAATTCCCAGGCCCCAGTGTTAATAATTTGGAGAAACTCCGGTAACAAAAGAGGCCGGCCAGAGAAGCCGATTTCCCCCTCGTCTCCAGTTACTCATTACAGCAATATGAACCCAGAGGATCACGGTAACAGTCGCTGGCCTGACAGGTCCTGCCCGGTGTGTGGATGTCTTTGATTAGTCAGAAGGCTTTGGAAATAGAAGTGTGATGTGTCATATAGGAAAAGATGGATAAAAGCACATGGCTTCAGTCCTGCTAATGCATGCAGCAGCTGCACAACAGCTGACAGAGTCCCGGTGAAACAGCAGCAGTAAAACACCTTCACTGAGGCCCCTATACTGAGGAATGCACACACACACACCACACACTCGGTTGCCATGGTAACTCACAGCTGTCAAGTGCATCAGGCCACACCCGAGTGAACACGAGCAAATACACACCAATGAGGTGAAAAACTGATGAGCTGACACTGGAGAATACTCTCACACAGATAAGGTCTCTCTCCCGTTCTCTCTTTCTCCCACACACACAGATGTAAGTAAACCAACTCCAGAAAAATGATTAATCCATTCAAACAGAAACCTTTATTATGCTTGTTTACTGCAAACACATAATGTCAGGATCTCACACGTGGCACTGTCAGAAAAAATGGTCCTAAGCTGTTACTGAGGTAGTGCACTTTAAAAAAGTCCTATATTCATTTTGTACAGTCAGCTATGTATACGGTATCAATATGTAAGGTGCTAATGTTATATTTAAGTACAAAGGTGTATGTTTCGAAAGGGTGTCGCCCCACTGACAGGTAATTTTTGATCATTTTTCCTGACAGTTTACTTACACCTATTCCCTCTTTCACTCTTATGTCATCCGTCTTTGCCACGCAAGATTCATTATGACATATTTCATCAACTTTTCCTGTAAATGTTATAGATTACTATGTATGCGTGGGTATGATTCACTTCATGCCGGTAGGATTACTGGAAAGCTACAGGAGTTGTGTGGAATTAGGATATGACATCAACATGATTATTTCAAAAGGGATTGGCCGCATTTTAACATCAAATGACGAGAGTACCCATCTGAAAATTGACTAAAGATCTAATATTACCATTTATTAAGTAGATAAAACCTATATAAAATATAAGTTATTCATCTTCATACGTTTTAAAAAATAAAGGTTCCTAAAATGTTTTTATCTGGCTTTATGGTTCTATACACATTACCGTTTAAGGTCCATAGGTTTTTGGCGGCATCTAGTGGTGAGACTGTAAACTGCAACCAATAGCTCAGTTCACAGCTCACCCCTCCCTTTTTTAAACGCATAGTGAAGCTACAGTAGCCGCCACAGGACACACATGTCATCGTCTGAGACAACAGAGTGATGAAATGCGTTTGTAGAGCAGTTTGTCTGTTAAGGGCTACTGTAGAAACATGGTGGCACGAAATGGCGACTTCCATGTACGGGGATCCACAGTGTGTGTAGATGAAACGGCTCATTCTAAGGCAGGGATCATTGCTCAAACTTTAACCCCTATTTTTACCCTTTTATAAATTTTGTAGTTTTACCTAATAAATATATATCAGGGCTCCAGACTTGAGAGTGTGCCACTAAATTTTACATCCAGTCACACATGTGCGACCAGTAAATTTGACCTTTTATATTTTGTGATGTGACACTGCATTTGAAACAACACATTGTACTTTCTGCATCTATCATCAAAGTATTAATTAGTAATACAGTGGAAATAAGTAGAAATGTGAATGTGTGTGGCCCTAAATTTTCTGGTTGTGCCCCAAAAATTTTCAGTTGGGGGCCACTATGCTCCTAGTGAAAAAGTTAGTCTGGAGCCCTATATATATATATATATATATATATATATAAATTTATAACTTGTTTTGTTTTTGTTCATAGGTCATATATTGTTTTTGTTCATAGGTCATATATTTAAAAAAATGCATTTTCAAAAAAGTATCCAGTATTTTGCCTTTTAAAAACTTATATTTTATTTTTTAACATTTTGAAACAATTGCAGTTTAACATTGCAAATGCCAAATGGAAATAGTTAAACTATAAACATTGCACACAAAAAGTGCAAGTGAAAATAATCAACACAAGTATTTTTTGTAATGCAGAGCTCTTAAATATCTTTTGTTTACAACTGTTTAACTTTCATAAATTGTTACATTTCAAGTATTCAGAACACATAGCCAGTCTTTTCCTAGTGACTAAAACTGCACTTCATGTTTTCTTTTTTAATATTTTAAAGATATATAGGCTAAACCACCTTTCTGTTGTACACTACATTCAAACACGACTGACAGAGTTCGCCCTCTAGTGGAAGTTGTAATAAAATTTCAGTTTAATTCTAAATCCGTGTCAACATAGGAGAAAAGCTCATTCCAGCTCATGAGCCTTCAATCTACAAATATATTTATAGTTAATAATTTACTTATCAGTAATCAATCTTTTTTAAAGAATTCAAGTGTTACTGATAAAGTTAAACAGGATTAATAATTTTCACCTTGCACACAGTGTTTTAATTGAAACACACTAAAATACATCACATCTGGTCGGCGTATCACATGCGGTTTTGTTGAATAAGTTGTCATGTACAGTAGAAAGGTAAAAGTAACCACTCTGATTTTAAATCAGACAAAGATGACCAGCGGGCCGGATAAATATGATTGGGGGGCGCATTTGGCCTGTTCTAAGGTAATAAAAACATAGATCATTTTGTAAGGTCTTTATACACCACTGGTAATATAGTTATGTACAGTATATTATATTGCATTTCTGTCAAAAGATCATTCTAAAAGTTACACATTGCATCTTTGAAATCCACAGTAGCTTTCTGTTTCACAAAAGGTTCTTTGTAGTAGAAAAAGGTTCTGTAGACTCTTTTAAAAACTGTTGACCAAAAAGGGTTCTTTGGAGAACAAGAAATCTGTAAAGAATCCTTTTAGTCTTGATCTAAGACAGAAAGACTCCTCGTGTCTGATTTGGGAGTCAGTGGGTCGGGCTCACTGTTAACTGACGCACTTCATCATCACCACGTCTTTCACAGTCCAGGTGGTCTCTTTGCAGAGTTCCGGTTCGGTGTCATTGAGCGGACAAACTTGAAAACAGCCTGTGTCTGTGGCTCACTGATTTGTGAATAAAGGTGTTGAAAGACCCAGTGCATAAACCCACCCCGTGCCCCTGTGTTTAAAGAATGTAATGTTTAGCAAGCACACACCACACTGAGTGCATTTCTGCCAGTCAGGCACTGAATTTTAGGAATTTCCAACTAAGTTTCAGTTACTAAGAGTAAAAAGTCTATTTCTGAGAACTGTGTTAGTTTAAAGGGCATTGTAAGCCCTAGGGAAAGAATGTAATGCCTTGACGGAAACAGCAAGTCTCTACACATTTAACAGTTCTGACATGACCATAAAGCAGCTGGAGAAGTTGCCATAGCAACGCAGCGTTTGACAGAGGTTTGACATTAGCCCCACCCCAGTCCAACCCCAGTGGAACACAAGGTCATGGTAATAGCACCTGTCAATGTCTCCCTCTCTTTTCTTTCTTAATAGATAGATGGACCCTGCTGTCCTGTGTTCATGGCTGCCCAGAGCTGACGTCACTTCACACACTATCATACATCATTTAAAAGTGCATAATAGATAAATAAAACACTATTCACATGCTAGTCACTGTACATTTGAATAAAGGGGACATTTCACAAGACTTTTTTAAGATGTCAAATAAATCTTTGGTGTCCCTAGAGTATGTATGTGAAATTTTAGCTCAAAATATCATATAGATAATTTATTATTACATGTTAAAATTGCCACTTTGTAGGTGTGAGCAAAAATGTGCCATTTTGGTTCTGTCTTTGTAAATGCAAAGGAGCTGATCTCTGCACTAAATGGCAGTGACGTAGTTGGATAGTGCAGATTAAGGGGCGGTATTATCTCATCACAAGGGGAGCCAAATTTTAATGACCTATTTTTTCACATGCTTGCAGAAAATGGTTTACCATAAGTAAGTTAGGTTGATAAAAGCATTGGAGACCCAATTATAGCACTTAAACATGGAAAAAAGTCTGATTTTCATGATATGTCCCCCTTAAGGCCAAATTAGTTCTAATGACCATCCATATATATTTTGGGGGTCTCTTTATTAAAGGTGCAGCGTGTATCTTTTAGAATGATGTTTTGACAGAAATTCAATATAATATACATAACTATATTATCAAAGGTGTATAAAGACCTTACAAAATGAACTGTTATGTGTTTATTACCTTAGATTGAGCCGTTTTTTTCTACATACACTATGTGCCCCCTTATATGGAAGTCGCCATTTTGTGCCGCCATGTTTCTACAGTAGCCCTAAACAGATTAACTGCTCTATAGAGCTTGTTTTGTCACTACTGTATTTTGTCGTATACAACAACATGTTTGTCCTGTGGCAGCTACTGTAGCTTCTCTATGCATTGCGGCAAACGGTGGACTGAGCTGTTGGTTGCAATTCACAATCTCACTGCTAGATGCCGCTAAAATCTACACACTGCACCTTTAAGATACAAAACAAAACTATTTTCAGAACAAAATTGCTTCTTTTTTGGAAAAAGTCAGTATTTAGTGTGACCTCTCTTGACACTAAACACATCTTGAACACTTTTGAAGAGACTAAAGTCCCATAGTCATTTGATTAGAATTAGAAACAGGCATTCATTAAATTTAGGTTTTTAAGAGAGACTGCAGGTTCCTGCTATAGAGTGCCGCAGGGATGACATGTTTTTGTAGACCAACCCCGGAAGTTAGCGGGACACTGGTCCCCTTGCTGAAAAGCCCATTATTTTTTCCCATAGACTTTTGGATTATTGCAAAAAAATAAACCATGTGTAAGCAAAACTTTATCAAAGTCTTCACAGATTAACACTTTTTTATTTTAAAAATTAAAATGTTGGTCTAGTAAATGCATTTAGACATCAAAAATCATAAAAGTTGTGTTCATCTGAAAATTAACTTCTTGGACAAAACATGCAAGTGTCAAAAACTTTTGCCAAATACAGAACTTCTTTTAAATAATCCAAAAGTCTATGGGAAAAATGAATGGGCTTCTTAGCGAGGGAACCAGTGTCCCGCTAACTTCCTGCAGCACTACTGCTTAAGTGTAAGAAATTGTATTCTAATAAAAAGACTAAGAAATAATTATACATGACTAAACTATTGGAAAATGGTGACCTAAGTCTTATATTTGATAATTATGGAAAGTATGAGAGACTTAAATAAAGTTCTAAAACAAGGTGTCTCACTCAGCTATTTCTCGGTCTCTCGTTTTGATCAGATAAACACATCATACGATCCAGTAGACAAAGCAGCCCCACCCTCATAAAACCCACAACCAGAAAAAGGCACACGCCTTTTAAAATGGGCCATTTAATTTAGAAAAAACACAAAATAGAACAAACAAGACATGATTAAAGATCTCCACATTTTTTAGAGGCCATAAACATTGTCTGTCTATACTGCTCTGAACTGACTTCCTGTTTGCAAAAGAAGACCTAAGCTCTGTACTAAAAATGTTTTTTTGGGTGTATGGTCCTACAAAGAATATTTCTGTTGCACAAAAGGTTCTCTACATTTAAAAAACATCCAACAGATTATAAACATTTAAGAAATAAATGGTTCTTTTAAGAAGAAACCCCTTAAAAACCAAATTTATCTTTAAACAGACATCAATGCTTTCAATCGTACGCCCTCATGAATTCAAAGAACCTCTACAGCCACAAGCAGATGCTTAAGCTTGCTAAACCTGTTACAAACACACCTGTCCACAAACCTATCCAAAAAGTGACGGTTGTGCAGAGCTGTGCAATGTGATTTAGCTTTACATTCACCCTTCAGGTAAATATTCATTTTGACAGCTTGGCTTTCATAACGCTGGTTCAAACCAGGTTGTAATTAAATGTACCCTTATGAAAATTAACTATGGTTTTACTACAGTTAAAACAAACAATAAACATGGTTAGTGTAGTAAAACCATGTTTTTGCTAATAGTTATCAACACACCAAAAAATCATGGTTACTTCACTTTTACCACAAAAAAACTGTTAATTTTCATAACGGTACACTGTAAAAACATTCCGTAGAAATTGCAGCTGGGTTGTCGGTAACTTACCGTAGATTTACATTTATGTTTTTTACTGGCAACATTTTGTTCAAAGTTAAATGAACATTGAACATTTGCGGGTCTTTGTCTTTACAGAGTAAAACTAAAAGAGCGGCATCGGGCAGGACATTCTGGGAAACAAAATCTGAAGCAAAAAACAGAAAAAGGTTGACGATGATTTCTGGTTCCCAGAGTGCTTTGCATGAGGCTGTTGTTGTATGGTTTTGTTCTGTAAAGATAAAGACTTGTTAATGTTTAAAATTTGATAAACTTTGAACAAACTCTTGCCAGTAAATAACATAAATTTAAATCTACAGTAAATTACCGGCAACCCAGCTGCAATAACATTGTAATTTCTACGTAATATTTTTACAGTGTAGCATTGTAAAAAGCAGGGGTCTCCAACCTTTTTGTGAACAAGGGCTACCACAATGAATAAAACAATCTGAAGGGCTACTTTTTTTTTTACTTTTTAATTTTATAATTTAAAACAAATAATTTAAAAATATGTAATAAATAAATATGATAATTAAAGCTATTCATGGATTGTGCTTTGACATGCAACTCACAGACTCTATGTGGGCAACCTGGACCCATGTTGGAGACCACTGGTATAAAACATCTAAAGTGAATAAGTCTTTAAAAAAATCATGAAATGGTAAAACAAGCACCATTTTTGTGTTTACATTCCCAGAAAGCAACAGACTCCAGAGCAGATCCGCTTGGGTTGACAGCTATGGTAGGAATTTGAATCCAAACTAGATCAAACCAATATGTAATACTAGTCCAAAATCCTATGTGTTTTATTATATTAAAAATGTGATTTGTATATTAAATATGTGATTTGTGTTTACAGAATAACAGAAAACTGAGTGACAGACAGGATGGTGATAATGTTGGTAGTTCTGTGAGATCAGGGGTCAGAAACATGAACAATTCCAGCTGGCATCAGATTTCACCTTGTCCTTTAACCTGGACAAGCTGGTGAGGAATTAGTCTCGCGTAACCAGACCTTCAGACTGACGGCAGATGGTCTGGACTCCATAGCTGCTCAACAGGCCGTCTGACTGACATATAAAACAACCAATTACAGCTCAGCTTTGTTTCCAGGCAGACCATTAAAACAATCTACATACACACATTCCATAAAAAGTGTAAAATTCATCATATCGACTTCAAAACCTCTTCCAATTTTGTGTGCCTTATGCATCAGATGTTCAGCCAATAGTCCTGGGGCGTGACATCTACTAAAGCTGAGACTAGCAAGGAATCAATACAGTCCACATAATTTTTCACAGCAACTGGATCTGTTACCATCTCATCTTTTAAACTCAGTTTCTTTTAAAACTGACATAAAAATGTATAAAAACAAGTTAAATATGGCACTTCAGTATGTTCAAGATAGTTTTTTTCCTGTGCAACTGTATCTTTCTCTGACCAACATGTCCAAACAATCTAAAAAAAGCTCTAAAACTGCACCAAAAAAAACAAAAAAAAAAACACTGGACAAAGCTGAGTTTTTTTTTCAATCAGCTGCTTTTGAGATCCATGTTAAGAAACTACAAACTAAACTTTAAAGAATTCCCTAACAGAACATATTCACCTCTTTATCACAGATCAGTGTAACTGTTCTTTATGTATTATTACAACAGCATCATCATCATCAGATGTTTTTTTAATGTTATTTTCAAGTTTATTAACTTTCGTTGTTGTCATCAACTGAGCCATTACACACACACACACACACACACACACTAATCCAAAACAACAACAACAACAACAACAAAAAAAACAACAACAAGACCAGCACTGATCATGTTTTGAATAAGCTTATAACATTTATTACTATATACAATATTGTGCTTTATTTAACAAACATTTAAAAGTAAGTCTGGAAAAAAACACAAATTGGCATAAATTCTACTAAAACAAATTTTATTTACAGAATTCGTAAATAAATCTGTAAAAATACAAAACTGGCAACCATGGCATTCCTTCATGACTGATCTGAACATCACACTTTACCAGTGCTAAAAAACAGACATACATTTAAAATCTAAAAATTAAGTTTAAAAAAAGATTACATACTGTGTAATAAAATGAAAAACTCCAGAGAACAGTGCTGGTGGTTTCCAAAAAGGCAGCTGCAGATTGAAATTGCAGCTTTTTTCAGATGAAATCAAGGCTTTTCACTGTCCACTGCTTGTTATATAGTAGACTTTTCATATTAATATCATTACACTCTGTAGTAATTACATTTATAAGTACATCTGAAAGCCACATAGGGGAAAATGGCTCAGTAATGGGACTGAATTTTATTCCCAGGTCACCACTAAGTCAAAGCTGTTGGCAGTCCAGATCACTTGACGGTGCAACAACCAATCCCTTAATCCAGAGTGTTGTAACACAGCATTGAACTAAATAAAAACATTTTAAACGTGAAGGCTTTTACCTTTCTGTTTAACATCTGACAGGACAAAAGTCCAAACGTTTGCCTCCCTCCGTCATTTCATAGAGGAAAATTGAATCTAATATTGTAGAAAACGTACAAAGGTTTGATGTAAACATCACAAATTGATCTTATGTGAGATTAAAGCTTCTGCTTTTTCTTGGCTGGTTTGACTGAGGGCAGTTCTTCAATATCATCATCATCATCATCCTCCTCCTCATCTGACATTTCAGACTCTTCATTCTCTGTGGCTAAAGTGGGAGAAAAATAAAAAAACATTCAGAATATAAGACAAAAAAATAATACATTTATGCATTTGGCAGATGCTTTTATACAAAACAACTTTCTGTGCAAAGTCCTGAAGTATACATTTTATCAGTATGTTATCAGTACAGGAATCAAACCCATGAACTTTGCTCTGCTAATGTAATGCTATACCAATTGAGCTTCAAGAAACAGCTTTGCAGGTTTAGTCGGTTGAAATGCACTCTTGTGCTATAAAGAACAGCTTTAAGTGGGGATGGGATACAGCATTTTATCCCTTACCGACTAAATGCAGCCCACTGATAGTCACTGGTCCAGATCCAGATTTCAGGCGTAGTGTTACAGGAGCCATCAACTCAAACTCCCCCAGGCTCACCTGAGTAGAAACAGGTTTTAACAAATAATTTAAAACATTCTGTATCTAAAATATACAACAGTAAAGTGTAAAAAAACTAACACACACATAATAGTTGTGGCCAACTTTATGCAGCACTGCACAGACCGAACGCCGTATGACGTCAGTTTGCGCAGCGCCGCATTAATAAGTCAAACACACGAAATCACGTAAACATTCGTTAACTTTACCATGGGTAAACATGAAATGTGAAGATTTGCTACAGGCACAGATATTTTCTTTCCTTGGTGATTCATTGCGGTCACTTCCACCACGTTATTCTCCTCTTTGGCACCATCACCCAAACAAATCTGATGGTTTGAGAAAGGTGTAACTAAGTTATTGTCATGTGGTCAGGCATACACTTAAAAAAAACATACAAAAATGTTGTACGAACCGTTCTCAGCTCGAGAAAATGTTCCACATCATCATCTTCATCTGCCTGAAATGTGTAAAAGGGAACTTCGGATGACAGCTGACAACCTACAGAATTACAAAGTCACAGTATTACGACTTTAAAGGCTTTTAATGCACCCAAGGTATATAGTTATTTTTTATATCAGCACGTGTGTTAGTGAATCGAACCCCTAACGTTACATTAGCGTTGCTAACGCAATGTCCTATAACAACCGTGCTAGATGATCAATGTAACTGTTTCAAATTTAAGACACATATTTGATTTATAATCTATATAAACTTTTTTTTAAATTGTAAGAGGGAAAAAAAAATCACAAAAAATCACGAAACAATTGTAGATGATCAGTCCCACGTGTGTTGTGACCAAATTGAAAGAAACACATGATTTAGAGAATTGAGCTTACTGAACATAAAGCTTTCCAATCGCGAGCGCGAGTCAACCTCACAGTCTGATGCTTCGTCCTCCATAAACGACATAATTGTTCAAACGAGAGTAATTTTTAAAATATCAGACACTAGAATAATCAACGCACGTCGCGCTTTCAAAACACACGCGACGAGTACGCTAAAAGCGTCGCAGGGCTTGACGTCATCAGCACGCTACGTTCCAGGCAACTCGGTTGCTGCTCGGATGTAGGATATTTCCCACCACCACAACCCTGAAATGCCTAGAACTGCGCTCTTTAAATGTTATTAAACACTTTAAGGGGCGGTTAACAGGTGTTATGGCTGATCCTAGTCCCAGGCTAAAATGCATGTTTGTGCTGCATTAATATAAAAACATCTTGCACTGACATATCTTAACATATATCAGTAACATTGTTTTTTTTTTAAGGGATGTTTGCAAAAAAGAAATTTCCTAATATATCCTGGATTAAAACAAAACTCTGCCCGGTAAAGTGCCCATAAATGTTTTTATGTTACTTAATTCCGAAGTTTTTGTCGGGTTTGAGGTGGGAAATATCCTACATTCGAGTTGTGTGGAATCTACATCTTTAACTTCCCTGTTTTTTTTTATTTAGTGTAAAGATAAGTGTACTACTAATTTATTAACGATAAAAAAATCCTTTCACTCATTAAGGAGATTTACTTTTTATTTAAGATGCTTTTCATTTAACATTTTAATAACCATCTTAATTACATACAAACCTTACAGAAATGACTATTTTACATATACATAATCATAATTACATCGAAGTACAGAAATGTCTTATCTTTTTAAGTAGATGCATTGTACATAGAAACAAAAGCCCTTTACATGTGACTAACCAAACTGTAATGAGCCAAGCAAGGTATTCTGAAAGCCATAAAAATAAACACTAGCAAATTTAAATAATACAATGTTCCTTGATTGTGAGTGGAAAATAAGGCAAAACATTTCTAGATCCAAACTGCTGGCCCATCACATGCAAAAACTATGTACATTTTTACTTCAACCCTGGCGTTATTTGTTACAGATAGGAATGAGTGTCATTTGTGCTCATCTGGTTATTCAGGGTAAAGCATAACATTAGGAGAATATTATAAAAAAAGTCATGTCAAAAGCATCAACATGGAAATTCTTATGGGTCATACATTTGGGTAAATAATTCTGGGACACAATTGGTTGCTTGCTAGAGAACTGAATTTCAGAGAAACCCAAGTGTAAATGTGACACTTATAAATATGAACAAAAAGGCAGACAGTGAATAAGAACAGGCATATTTGGGATGATCAAGTACTTTAGTATCATTTTGGCTGAAGACAGCATGTAGGACTTTGGCCTTAATATCGGCTATAAATTTCAAAAAGACCTGCTGTCAGAATTATATCTTAATTGATAATGTACTATATTAAACGCCAAATTGTGGGAATGTACCTCTTATTAACATAAAATAAAATACAGGAAAACAACAGGCATTTTTTATATATAAAAAATGTATTGATAGAGAATACACATGCCAAAGGCTTCCACAAAAATATCTCTTGCCGTCTTAATGAACATTATGGTTTAACTTTATTCACTTTCTGCCCATTTGGGTGTTTGTCTTGCCAATAGGCTTTATGCCCAGCTGCACCACCTCCCGAACTTCAGCCAGCTCCCCGCCTCCCGCCCGCCACCACCGGACAAACTGACCAATCCAGGTGTGCCCGACCTCGGTAGTCACAACAACAATAATCAGACACACCTGGACCAATCAGCCCGTCCAACAATGGCAGACAGGAAACAAGGAGCCGGCCGAAGAAGCCCAGGAAGCAGTGCAGCTGGGCACAAAGCCCATTATATCTTTAAGAATAACTGAGCAACATCCCATGTCTTAAAGAATATCTTTAGACTTCAGTATTTTCCAAATGACCTCACTCATATATTTTGCACCTGGAAAAATGCAGGATTTATTACACTGTCTTGAAAAGCAATAACACAAACCGTGGCTGTTATGAAGTCAACTCCTAGATTATTGCTGGAACACTGTAAAGCATTGAAATGAACCGTTAAAAAAATTAGCAAAGTGAGAAAGTCTCTTATCAATGGTGAGTTTTAGTCTGAAAATTTTATACATGTCAACTTAAACATGCACATATGCTGAACAAAAACTGCAAGCCAACCACATCTAAGAGACTTTGTAAACTCAATGGCACTTGGCCAACTCAAGCCGTCTGCCCACTGGAGAAAAAAGGCTTCACTACTAAGTAACTCATGCATCCTGAATTACTCTTGCAGGCTCAAAACTCAAATTCTTTAACCCTTTCTCAAACCCCACAAATGTGTACACACACACTCGCTCGCAAACTCTCCTAAACACATCATCACTGTCTGGCAAAGAACAATATGAACAGCACCTACAATTATAAAAGTGCATTAAGCCTAATAAGATGAAATGAGCTACCATTACAGAGTTGCTATTACAAACATGTGATTGTTTTATGAACAGGTAGCAAGATGTTCTCTGGGCCTTAAACGTGGACCAAAGCTTTGTGCACTTTTTAGGAGGCTCCCTGTATGATGAATCTATGACTTCACTCAGATTCACAAACTCCTCCCCATTATAATAATGTCTTTTGGGAATCCCTCCATTTTGGCTACTTCAAAGCAGCCAAGTTTGCTATAAAAGTCCAACATTCTTTTATCCATCTGTCGGACCTCACAGAAAGCACCATGTGAGCCTGAAAATCAAAAGAAAAGAGGAAAATGAAATACATTAACTTGAAAACATCTACATTTACAATTAAATAATCAGATTTAATCACTTAGATGTACACACGCAAACTCTACATACCATTGGCTTTAAGCGATGACAGAAGACAACCCATCATACTCTTGGCAACACTGGGGTCGGTAACCTTTGCATGGATGTCCACTTTAATAAGGGATGGGAAGTTACTAAGGAATGATTCTGGCAAAACATCCTCCTCCTCATGGAAGCTTAGCATCATTTTCTATTAAACAATTACATCACCATTAACCAAACAACATTAAGGATGGATTTACCATGTAAGATATGGCATGGGTGGAGTTGGGTCTAACCTCAGCCTCTGACAGGTCCTTCTCTGTGTCTGGCTTGTTGTATTTTTCCTGCATGAACGGTATCCAGCTCATTTTGCATTTCTTCACGAAAGGTGTGACATCCACAGTTCCCATAGCATAGCCACAAATACCTTCGTCATCTTCGAGCACAAAGCCATAGTCTGGACTAAGACTCAGAAAACCTCCCACTAACCTGTAATGAGAATACATCAAAGGTCATGCCTAAATGTCTTAGAGGATGTTATTGGTCATGCCTTTGTATTGGGGTTCAAAGCATGAGTTCTCACACTGAAAGTCTCAGATTTAAATACCCCATGATAAATAAAACAAAGGGTTTAAAGGGACACTGCACTTTTTTTTGAAAATGGGCTCATTTTGCAGCTCCCCTAGAGCTAAACAACTGAGTTTCACCGCTCTGGAATCCATTCAGCCGACCTCCGGGTCTGGCGCCACCACTTTTAGCATAGCTTAGCATAATGGATTGAATCTGATTAGACCATTAGCATCGCACACAAAAATTACCAAAGAGTTTCTATATTTTTCCTATTTAATACTTGACTCTTCTGTCTGTTGTCTACTAAGACCAACGACAAATTAAGTTTCGATTTTCTAGGTCGATATTGTGCCTGCTGCACCCATGGTACGGCAGCAAAGTCCTTGATTATTACGCCAGAATGAGAGTATAGTTCCTAGCCATATCTGCCTAAAAAATAGCAACTTTTAATTTTTCGTTGGTCTTAGTACACAATGTAACTACAGAAGAGTCAAGTTTTAAATAGGTAAAATATCGAAACTCTTTGGTTATTTTTTAGTGCAATGCTGGTGGTCTGGTCGGATTCAGTGGATTGTGCTGGGCTATGCTGGAAGTGCTAGTGCCAGACCCGGAGATCGGCTGAATGGATTCCAAAACGGTAAACTTCAATTGTTTAACTCTATGAAAGCTGGAAAATGAGCTTATTTTCAAAAAAAGTTAATGTCCCTTTAAGGGCTTTCTTAATTAACATTCTTAATGCAATAACAGTAATCGTAGTTAGATGCTGAAATCACACCTGTCTCCAATAAGGTCTGGTGAGTCATCTGAGAAAAGAATGCCCTCACAGCTTTCAGTGTACATCTCCTTGCAGATCTTATAGACAGAAGACTGAAAGGAGACAGAGAGCGAGAGAGGCAATGTGTGAAGCCATTCTCGTTTCATAGTACAATTCCTCTAAGAACTAACAGGTGGACCAGTCTGCTGTATCAGCAGAATAGTTCAGATTATTCTGCAAATAAACCTTAAAGCAAAGCTTAAACTGGGACACATCTGCTGGGAATACAAGCAGCCAACAGCAACATTTTATTTACATATACAATATCTACCCATTTATTCTACAGTTTCCACAGCTTGACTCAAGGTGCACTCATAAGGAGACCCTAAAAACATTTTGGGAGAGGGATGAGGACTGGAATTGAGATTTAGTCAGCAGGGTTCCCACAACTTAGTTAACTTCAAATTCAAGGACCTTTCAAGGACTTTCCAGGTCCAATACCCTCAAATTCAAGGACTAAATGTAGGGACACATTTCAAGTGAGAGCAAGGTTACATTGTGTTACCATTAAAGATACATTGTTACAGTTCCATTTCGAGGGAACTGCGGTGACACTTTGGGGACGCCTCCAGTAGGGATGGGCATTCGATTAAGTTTTCTTTGTCGATCGTCGGGAGAATTAACGATCGACTATCGATTAATCATTAATATTTTTATAATAAAATTTGTTATTTAACTTTTATACTTAAAAAATGCAATGAATACAAATATACAGCGTGTTTTTCCTCAATGAGACCTTTATTACAAGATCAACTTGTGGCAGATACAGTTAAACTATGTTTCAAACATATATGTGCGTGCATGTGCGGTGCTCTAAAGCAGCGGAACCTGCAGCTGCGAGCCAGCGTTCTTAAACGGAGACCTCATTAGTTCCAAAATAAATAAAAAAACAGATTCATGTTTAACATTAAATTAAACAAAAAACATAATACTTAGATCTGAAAGCTTTTGTCAAAATGTAACTCAAAATTATTCAAGCCAGAAGAAAGTGCAAGATATTAGCCTTCCTAACATTAGGCTATAACAAATTAGGCTACTTAAGCCTCGTGAAAAATAACTAACTTTAGTAACTCGCATAAAACTTCTGCACCTGTCTACTGATTTTTTTTGAGAAATAAAAGCATGTTTTGGGGTCAGACGCGACCGCAACCCATGGTGACTGTCAGTCCAGCCACCGCCGAAAACAGCCGCTCTGAGGAGACTGACTGGGATGCACAGGTACCTCAGCGCTAACTTGGCTTATTCCGCATATGTGTGAAACAGCGTGCGTTTTGTGATCCCCATTCACCATTGTTTAATTATACTAACATAGTCTTTTAGTTTTTATTTGTTGTAAAACAACAGTAGACACAAATTTACTATAGTCTCCAACTCCACAATATACCATAACCATGGTATTTGTAGTAAAATTGCGGAAATGCAAATCGTTTTTAAACTGCAAAAAAAAAAAACATTTTCACAATGATAAAATCATGGCTAATTTTCCTAAGGTAGTAATTACAAAATTATATATGTTTGAAAGACGGAGATGCGCACCTGTCAATCTATTACATAACAGAGCGAGACCAGAGACAAACGTGCTCATAAACGGGAGTAATATGGAATAATGTGTGCATCTTTGAATAACTGTATACATTTCTTTTAAATATATTTTTGTCATATAAAGTTTTGAGACATGGCCTAACAATGCTTTTTTCACTTTTATTGCTCATTTAGACTTATTGTGCGCGTAACAGCGGTTTTGACGTATTTACCTCAGAGATTATTTTAGCAATATTGCTTTTTTCCGGTAATAATAATACAATTTATATTTCAATCCTGTTTCATTGTCTGTTTATTCATTTCATTATGCTGTTATGTTAATGTGAGGATATTTATTTGCCATATGAAACGTGCCGTTATATGAATACTTTTGTATAATATTCAAATTATATGCGGAATAATGTGTGCATCTTTGAATAACTGTAGGAATACAGTTGCTTATTTTTTTCATAAAGTTTTGAGAAATAATAATATTGTGAGAATTAATTTCCATATCAGACGCTTTCTGTCGTTGAATACTCTCGTTTATTATTTGGAAATCATATACATTACATAGTAGGAAATATATAATGTGGAAGGTTAGACTTGCAAAGTTACTCTGCTTATTTTTATTTATGATATATGTGGAGATAAATAAAGCATTGCAAAACTGCTGATTTGATCCATTCAGATCCTGACCACCAGGCTAGAGATTTTAAACATCCTTAATCCACACTTACTAGTCTGTCAAATAATATCTAAAATATTTTGTTTTGTGAGAAAAAAAATGATGCTTTGTTCTATTGTTTATGCGGAAAAGTGTTCACAGAAAGTGTCAATCACATGAAGTTTTATATGCAGAATAAGCGGTCAGCAGCGCACTGCAACGGGTGCTTGACGGATTCGCTGCACACATACGCAAACGCACTGCATACTGAGTATTTGTGAAACAGGAATTAGATTAAAAAAAATGCATTAGATTAATTGATAACAAATCAACGTGATCGACGAAATTCTTAACAATCAATTATCGATCGTCGATTAATTATGCCCATCCCTAGCCTCCAGTGGTAAGTGCAAATGTGTATATCAATTTCAACCAATGGTGAGGCTTAACGACAAAGACAGGGTGACGCGGGAGCAGGAAGTATATCGCTATCTGAAATATTGCCAAAGATGGCGTTACAGGGATGAAAGAATGTATGGCCAGGGAGACGCAGCGTCTCGTTCCCTTTTCATGGAACAACAGTTACATATAGTACGTAACCCGAGACGTTTTCATGTGTCAAACACAACTATGCAAAAAAGCATTATGGTATAAATCAACATTCGCATACAGAAGATATAAGCATTTAAAGCAAACAGTTGAGGACGTGTGCTTAAAAAGTCTAGAATTTTTATGATATTATCCTACACTACACAGGGAATATATGGATTTTTTCCAAAAAACTTCTTGCATAAAATAGATTCAAGCACTTTCAATGACCTGTATCTATGTATGTATATTTTCAATAACTTTTCCCCCCAGATTCACAAACTTTCAAGGACCCGTGGGAACCCTGACACTGGCTTTATTAAACCTAAATTCCTTATTAACCAAATGAAGACCTGGTTCTTATCAACTAACAAAGGTGAGATTGTATGCACAAAAATGATAAAAGTACATGCAAAGCCTACCTCATCCTTAGGAAAGTAAGGCCTTATGGAATAGATTTTTGAAGTTGGCATTGATGGTGGTGGCTGGTAGAAAAGATCATTTGCCCCTTCAATTGGCAACAGTCTCTGTGGAGACCAAAGCAAAAGTGTAAGATAGTTTAGTACATTTCTACATTAGACCTTGTGTGTGAACTGCTACTGAAACTTCAGCACTTCAGAGTTTACCTGCTCCAGCTGCACAAACACTCGCCTAACACCGGCATGAAAATCAATGCTATCACAAATAAATGTGCTACTCTGATCGGTCGGTCAGTGTGCAGCAAGAACATGTAAACAGCATCATTAACAAGTATGTGCTTTTTTACGTGTGCCTCTTTTTTCCCGAGAAAAACCAAAATGAAATTCAAGTGCGCAGGCTTGGTCTGAGAAAGGCTTTGCTGGATAAAGGAGATGCTCCTTTCCCGCTCGTTTTTTCGCTGCGCGAGAACATCCTGTTGAGAAAAAGAATGAGGCTGGCGCGCAGAACAAAACTCCATGACCAAATACTTCTAGTACAAAACATCACATTTATTTGTTTCATGACAGACCTTTCAAAAAGTCAGAATATGAGAATAGTTAAGAATTTAAGGATCAGACTGATAAGGAATCATTTGTTCGTGGAGCTTTAAGTAGGCAGGCTCGCATGCGCTGTGTTGCAGGCGCAGACAAAAGCGAGGATAAATGTCCTGCAAAGAAACCAGATGTCATAAAATAAAAAACTAGCCATGTTGCGCTGTCGCATGCGCAAGGGGAAAAGCAGCATCTCATTTGGGCAGTTGCTGAAAGAAATTTATACTGGGTTAGAACACACCACCATCCCAACCAGTGGATCTGATCTTTTGTAGCCTTTTGAACCCATTTCAATATTAAGTGGCCGAACACCCATACACACAACTGCTCTCACAGCTCACCTTAAACAGACCAACCCGTTGCATTTTGCAGCCTTACCGACATGTCATACCAAACGAAAAGAAATCTTGTAACATTCTGCTGGTAATTCAATACCTGGAACTCTCCTGCTAGACCGCCCCTAAAGGCCCAGGGCTCTTGGTCGCCACTTAAGAACTGTGTTGATGACTGACTACGACACCCTGTTGAGATCAGATCCAAGCGGAAAACATGTGAGGGGCTTTCTGGCATAATGAGGGGGAAGGGGTATAAGGTACAGGTGTCTTATCCAAATGACTCCATTGAAAACAAACGCAGATACTACAATACTACACCGCGACGTTAACAATAGCGATAAACCTTCGGCCTAGGGCTCTGTCAGCCTAAGCTTACGTTCACAGAGGGCTTACACTGACAGCAATGCCTGATTTGGGCAAATAACTTGGTCCGCAAATGTAGCATTTATAATTAAGTGGGGCTGGGTTAAGGTGCTACACTGTATCTTAATGCTGTCTGATAAAGGTGTTTGGGGATTTTCTTGGTTGTGCTCTGGTACCAAATACGCTTCAGCTGTGTAAGCCCTCTGAATGCTAAACCTTGTCTGAAGTCACATTTAGACCTATCTGCCTTGTCACATGACTAACATGAGCTTCTTTCATCAGCCACTGTAAACGCATAATAAAAGTAAGCACCGTTCGAATCCCAAAAGAGCCACCCCTTATTTTCATACGTGCCGTCTGAATCATTCCGGTCACGGCACCTGTTTGCTCCTGCAGTAGATATCCAGGATAAAACTGGGTGCTTTATCTTGCCACCCGGCAGACGGGTGATTTATATTGCAATGGAAGAATCCATTAATTCTAGATACTGTAGCCGTTCCAACGTGAGAAGATGAAATCTCCGTGTCATGTAACAAGACAAATGCGGCGCAGGTACAGGAGTCAAACTTCTCCTGTTTTCACTCAAATTGATCATACCTATCACACATCCTGTGTCGAACTGGCAAGACACACATCACGCGCACCATCTGAGAGGAATTTGACCACTTTCTTCCCTTCATTTTGCATGTACAAAATTATTAATATTATTGACGACTTGCTCATTGAAGAAGTTTGGTGTGCTATAGAGGGAGTGTCTAGATTTTCCCCTAAGATGGTGCGGTAAAGCTGGTCTGAGCCACTTCGATTGGGCCTACTGATAGAAACAAAAACCATGTTAGAGCTGGCAGAGAAAGAATTGGGGGGTTAAAGGCCTAACGCTTGAGCTATCGCTGCGCAAATGTGACTTCATCCAAATAAAACCTTCCTTTACCGAGACGTTGAAAGAAAAACTATAATGCACATTTACAAAACCCCGAAAAGAAACACGATTACAGCAGCACTGTGCATACATCGGGCACTGTCCATCCGATAGCAGTAGATACTTGTGCTGAGGATTCTTCCATCTGTACATAATGAACGGAAAAACAATAGAAGAGCTCATTAGTAATTGATCTCAGCACAACAGCAGTGAGGCGCTGACTGAATGCTATCTGCACCGCTTCGGATGGGTTAGCTTAAAATTTACCATGTTCTGAACTCTCGGAGAAGCATATAAGGCAAGAGTCCACACAAAAAAAGGATCATTTTGGTGCATATTTTATAAAAGTTGCACTTAAATGTGAGGGGGATCTGTTTAGATGAGCAATTGCTCCAAAAATGATTCCAGCTATAAAGTGCACACTGAATAGTGCAGAATATGATTTCTCCCCTCCAAACTAATACTTAGTACTATGCCAGTTTTGGTTGCTGCCTGCTGTGTTGCTTTGTTTTCAAGCTGGACAGAAACCTGTGAATGAAATGTGGTTACCAAGGTAACCCAGGCCATGCTGGTGCTATAATTACTCAACCAACTTCCAACAAAAACCTCATTTATAGCAGAATCCATTACTCTAACTGAAATGCAGCTCATAGGTCATACAGATAACAAACAAGAGTGACAATAAAATCAGAACTAGTGAGCGAAGCAATCGTCAAAATATATGAGCCACATAATGACAGAGTTGCTTCTCGGATTGCACAAAAGAATTGAATTCATGAGAACTTTACATAACTACCTGGCAGATCGTATTACTTTAGCTAGATATTTAGTTCAGTTAGAGTAAAGCATACGCTGAGGTTTTTGTGGAGAACAATTTCTAACATTGTAAGCAGACAAAGTCTTATTTTATTCAATTTTAGTTTTTTCTGTTTATGATGCACCAGAATAGCCTTACATAGCCGCTTTGCTTTCCAAGCTCGCATGCGCAGAGCGCTAGGGGTCTATTTTCCATCTTGATCACACCCTTGATCTAAAGAGATGGCAACAGATGTTGCCAGGTTAAGTCACAATGATACTGAACACACAGCAAGCAGCAGGACCCAACTCTGACCACAGCCATTCAAATACAATTCAGTCTATCATCTAGTGTGGATTGAAAGACAGGGATTGGCTAGCAATGAGGAAAGCATTCAGTCAGTAGAGGAAAACAATATTTACACAAAGAAAATGAAGTAAAGTGAGTGTAAGCTAGACTTCACCCAAGAAATTTAAGTGCTGCATGTGGAGCCGGTCATACCGTGAGCGAAAACTGAGGTGATAAGAATTCGCTAATTTACGCTCTTGCGTCTAAAAATATGCATTGCCACCTGTTTTGAGCACCTGAAATCTCACAGATGTCACTGAGAATCAGGAAGAGCGGATGCAGACGCTTTACAAACGAATGTTACGAAAAGCGGTGGTTTTCTGTGGAATTTATTGAAGGTGCTCCGATCATTTACGGCAGATGAACAATAAAAAGAAATTTGATCGGCTGATCATAACAGCCAATTTTATGACGCAAAACTTGCAGTTAAGCTAGATTTGTTCAATGTCATGCAGCTCTGAAAAGACAGAAAAGTACACAGCTGCATTTCTTGACATACCAGGAGATGTGAATTTGCAGTGGGTTTGGTTTGTTAGTCCTGCACTGTGAAGTGGCAGAAGCTTTATTTGTTAAGCTATAAGCCGGTCCCAATTTACTTTTGGCCAATATTGTCCATACACGATACACAATAGTATGGGGCGCAGGGCAATAGTTTATTTTTTAATTCATTCTAGATTATTTATTTTATACTCATTTATTTTTTACTTGTAATGCATGCAGCTCATACTGTTTGAATACAAGCTTTCTCAAGTGAGAAGTTCGAGCCGGGCGCAATACATCCTTACCAGCTCTTTCACGCAATGTGCCTTGGTGTTGCAAGTGGGAATGTTAATGTGAAACTATAATGATTATAATAATAGCATAATCATTAAAAACATTCATTGACAAACAACCCAGCTATAGTCATGAAGGCTATTGCAATCAGAATATGTCTGACTATCGTCGATAGACGCATTTGTATGGCTTTAAAGAGGACATTTCACAAGACTTTAGGGTGTCACAAATAATGATACAAACTTTGGTGTCCCCAGAGTATGTTTTTGAAGTTCTAGCTCAAAATATCATATAGATAATAATTTATTATAGCATGTTGAAATTGCCACTTTGTAGGTGTGAGCAAAAATGTGCCTTTTAAATGCATTATGTGCTGATCTCTGCACTAAATGGCAGTGCCGTGGTTGGACAGTGCAGATTAAGGGGCGATATTATCTCCTTCTGACATCACAAGGGGAGCCAAATTTCAATGAGCTATTTTTTCACACACTCACAGAAAACGGTTTACCAAAACTAAGTTACTGGGTTGATCTTTTTCACATTTTCTAGGTTAATAGAAGCAATGGGGACCCAATTATAGCACTTAAACAAAAGTCAGATTTTCATGATATGTCCACTTTAAATAGACCATGTGATCTGTAAACGGTATCGGGTGATACTGCTACCAGTAATCGTCCCCCAAAATCCTGATCGGAGCACCCTTAGATTTTCTTGCACATACTTTGGGATTCTATTGAATGTCATTGAGTGATGTATTTCATGGGCTCAGTGCGGTTAAAAAGCCTTGAGCAACAACAAAGAGATGACGCCATACATACCTAACCACTGAACAAATGATTTCACCATTGAGATGATACTCTTGATATCCCAGATATAGGGATACAGGTCATAGAGAATGGTCCTGTTGGCTGAGTTGGAGAGTTTGGTAAACATATGGATGACCGAGCAGCACATCTCCTCAAAGTTTTCTGCTCTGGAGTGCCATTCAGCTACCTGAGAAAACAATTGGGAACAATATTCAGTACCACACTATTCAATGCAACCTTTTTAACTAACAAAGGCTCTTCCTTGTTCCTATCATAAAGGCTCCACCATGTGGTGTAAATAATGATTGCATTTCCACCATTTTGTTTGACTGAAGACTAGTGAACAAAAAGAACGAATTAAAAAAGCTAAAAATGTTATCATTTCATGACTCTAGTTTTTATAACAATAATTATAGTTTAATACTCTATAATTTTGTCTCTGGGAGTTGGATACAACTGCAACATTTATAAAATGTTTCCATATGTGCTCATTTTTAGGACTATTTTCTGTGTGTGTTTTTGAACATACAGAAATTTGTGGAAAGTTGGCTAAACAATCTGCGACACGCATAAGTAACTTTATGTCCATGGTTTCATTTGCAATATGACATCAGCGAATTGACATATATCTCACCTTCTCTGGATCCTTTCCTTTGGAGTTAACACTGACAAGATTGCTATTGGCTCTCAACCAGTTAAACTCTTTCAGCATTTGTACTGATTTCGGACCGTGTTCATACGGCAGATAAAAAAGCTCAGCCAGGAGGGTCAGATCCTCCAGAGTAAGTGCCTCAGCAGTGAAGAGTGGTTTCTCATTGGGACCTGGAACAAACACTTCCTTGTTGAGCTGATCATCAGTCTGCATCGGTGCGATGTCACTGCCTGAATCCTCCTGAATCGACATCTCTGGAGACTTGGACTCTGCCAGGCTCTCTTTGTCCGTGTCCATAGGTTTGAGATCTTCGGTCATCTTTGCCTTGACGATTTCCGTGAGGATCTCATTGACATTTTTAACGTCCTCTACCTCATCGTGTTTCTCCACCACCATCTCCATAGGTTCTTCATCCAGCTCCTTCTTCTCCACCTCCACCTCCTCTTCTTTGCCGAGCACGTGGGGTTCGTCACTAAGAGGCACGGCTGGGCTCATGATTGGTTGTTGGAAGACTGTGGTCACTGTAGTGGAAGAGCTCAGACTGGACGCATTAAGCGGAGGAACATTCATAGACGTGCTATTAGCTCCACTGTGAGGTACTTGTCGACCTGCAAAGGAGAAGAGAAAGATTCATTCATTGACACTAAAAGCAGAAAAAACATGATCATCACACAAGTGGCATTTAATTGAATAGAGTCACATAAAGAAAAGCTTACTGTTATACTGATGAGGCACTCCAAATTCATTCAGCCATTCAGAAAGTGCCAGCTTGAGCGCGATCTGTGGGCTATAGAGGATGTCGGTTTCTAGCTCCTCATCACTGCCTTCATTTTCTAGCTTTATCTGAATGGACACAGTGCTGTCTTCACTGTCCGCTACGAAGAAACATTTAAAGACAAGATTTAATCAATAATGAATTATACGTTATAGTTAATCATTATGAAAGAGAATGAGGTCTTCTTGTGCTATGATACATATAACAGACAAACAAAATGATGTTTCGATCAAGACATACTTACTCATGACAACATCTTTTCGCACCCCATTCATATTAGACTTGTACCATGTGGCTAACGTATGAATGGCAACAAAATTGGACTCAAATTCACAGTTGGGGTTGGTGAGGACTCCCTTAAGCCGGGGTATGAGTTCTGTGGATCTCCCTTTATAAGGCCCCAAGAAAAGTCGCTTCTGATCATAGTCATTGGCGTGAATATTGTCCCAAATAACAGGAGCTCTCCTCAGAATCTTTGTGACTTCTTCAATAGATTCAACAGTTATGTCTTTAGAAACTACTTTGGGACCTGTCAAAAAAGATGGTATATTAAAATCCGATATATATATATATATATATATATGCCATGTTTATCCCTATTTTTCGGATATATATATATATAAAAACAACCTACCTGTCCATAGCACATCAACTCTAGGAAGCAGCTTTTCACCAACTGTACGCAGGTAAGGCGACTGTGCCACATTCGGATAACAAAATGTTCCACAATATTCTTAGGACAAGATGACAAAAATGTTAAAGTGAGACCTTCATATTAAAAAAATACAGTTGAGTAACAAATTGGTTAGTAAAGGCATCTTACCTGTGGGGCAAAACAAGAATATTTCAGGTTCTCCCAAATACTGAAAGATCTCATTGGTGATGGACACCTGGGCATGTGCAAAAGAGCTAAATACCTCCTTGTCGGCCGGACACATGTTATGATCGATGTCATCAAACAGTAAGGCAAAGGACTTGCACCCAAAATGTGTGACCTGCACAAAAGACAAAGAAATGAGGAACGTGAGCCAGAACAACACAGAAACCAGCATTGTGTTGATCAGGTTGGTTTTTACCTGGTCTAGCTTCCTTTTCAACGTAGACACTTCCTTCTGATTTGAGAACGTAATGTCCAGACCAGGGGAAATGGCATAAATGAACTCGATCCCATGCTCTTTAGCAGCACTTATTAAAGTCGTGAGTTGTTCTTTAAAAGAAATGACAGAAATGAGACTACGAAACAAAGAAAAAAAGATTACATCTATGTGTGCGTGTGTGACTATCACCTGCTTCTTCAACCGAATACATTTCTCTCCAGAACATTCTGTGTTTGTAGTCATCTTTTGGGGCGTACAGATATGTGTTCAATCCCCATTTCTGCTGCCTAAAATAAACATGGTTGATTATCTGAGTTTCTACTTATGAAGACAATACAAGCTGGTACAATACGTATATAAACGTGTTTTAGTACCTCCTGAAGAGCTCTTTTCTTTGTTCCATTGTCCATGGCCGCCCATAGAAGCCTGTTGTGAACAATAAAAGTCAAACAAAAGGTGGCACACGCGTTTCAGTAAACACGCATGCTTTAGTCAGTCAATACGTATCAGATTAGAAATCATGTTGGTAACTAACTGAACTCGATGTCAATTTTATTTTTCGCAAATAACTTACAGTTGGCAACCTGCATGTATTTTATATTAATATGGCAACTCACCTTCTACAACCCCAGTGATGAATTTTCGTTGGCCTGTTCTCTCAAGTCCGATACTGAGCTCGTCCACTGGAACTTGATTATCTGCAACAGCTTCGGTTGGCACTAGATTTGCTTCATTTTCAGGCTGTGACGACTCAATTATTTTGTCTTTCTGAACCATTTTCACGTATGCACGTACCACTGATGTTAAAACTCTCGATTTGGGCGTCGGGTAGAGCTTCTCTCGTGCAGAAAGATTCACACGTTCTGTTAACGTTACAGTGTTAGTAGGCCATCGCGTGGAGAACGGTAACTGTTATTCAATCGTACACATACACTTTGCATTAAACAACATGCAGTTCGTCTTTAATCGAAGCTGCAGTCGTAGGCATGCACTGTTCGAGCTTTCTAGATTATATCAACAACTGTCTGTTAACCATTTACAAAACGAGTATGATTGTTAATGCCGCTAGTCAGCCAAACAATTCGTCGTTGTTTTCTATGAGATGTCGATAAGACACATCGTTCGCTAGAGTTTCATTAACGACCATTAACCGAGCGGCACGATTTGCAAATAATTTTAGATATCACAGCACGATTTTAAATCGATCCTGTCAATGTAACGCAACGTCCATCAACCGTGTTTAATTTTCTTCTTCTTCCTGTTTACACTTACTGCGCAGGCTCAGAAAACTGGTTTGAACCAGTAGCGGACGGTTACCAGTAGCGGACAGTCTGAAAACAAATCCCTACAGATGCTCTTAAAGGGACAGCGATCTCGTCCAGAATGAGAAACGAGTAGTAGAACATCGGTATAGTTAAACTTATTCACGCCGACTACATAAATGTTTTAATTCAGATTTATGTCAATGTAGGCTACTGTATTGTTCTCCACAACACGCTGTTAAAGCATGTTTGTAATTCACGTAACACCGCATGTGCCCCTTCTGCATCTATATGGTCTCTGCGTACGTGTGCACACTTAAAAGTCCCATCACATATGTATAATACAAATTGTAGCACAATTTTCTAATTTTTATGATAAAGACACAGAGCCGGTCTCTATTTATGTATGCCCCATGGAGTAACACTGGTCTTATAAAGAAGACCTTACTAATATTGTGTGACATTTCACCCCGGCATGAATTGTGAATGGTTCATTCCATTGCTTTTAGCACTGCTTTCAACCAACAGAGACCGTATGTCATTAAATAAGTATAAATGTATAATTTTACAGAAGTAGTCCATTGCAATCTTTATTATACGTACAGTTCTAACAGCTCCCAGATTATATACTGAAATCATTTACAAATTCAAAAGAAATAAACATTTTATATTTAAATTAAAGGGAACATATCATGCAAATCTGACTTTTTCCATGTTTAAGTGCTATAATTGGGTCCCAATGCTTCTATCAACCTAGAAAATGTGAAAAAGAACAACCCACCTTAGTTTTAGTAAACAATTTTCTTCAAGCATGTGAAAAAATATGTTATTGACACTTGGCTCTCCTTGTGATGTCAGAAGGGGATACTACCACCTTTTAATCTCACTCTCCAACCACAGCACTGCCATTTAATGCAGATCAGCTCATTTGCATTTAAAAGGACACCCAAAACAGCAAATTTTTGCTCACACCTACAGAGTGGAAATTTCAACATGTTATAATAAATTATCTATATGGTATTTTGAGCTACAACTTCACATATGCACTCTGGGGACACCAAAGATTTATTTGACATCTTAAAAGTTGTGAAATGTCCCCTTTAGAGTTTTTTTTATCATATGGACTAAAATGTCCACAATATGAAAGCCAAAGTTTCAAGTACATAAACATGCATGGTGATCTTACCAGTGTTTACAACCTGACAAGAGACATTAATCTTATATTTTATTTCAACCTGCATAATTTACATCTACAGATGTAACCCCAAAACACCACTTAACTCAATACAATTGGCCATTTAAACATTTCCTGTACATGTATATATCTTCGCGATGGTCTTGCTTCAGGGAAGATGCACATTTTGAAATAACAAAAAAGACACACAAGAATCAATTTTCCACTTTATTGGGGTTGAAATACATTTTCATTTTCCCCAACATAATGTCATTCAGTTTGTTATTAAAATGCACCTAACATCTTGCAAGTTAGATTAAACATTTAAATAAATTTCACCCTTTAAAAAAATGATTTTTCTATTCCACTGTTATATTTCATTCTTTTTTTTCACTTTTTATTTTTCTTACAAATCTTCACTTCAATAGAAGGTGTAAACTTGCAGAAGCAACACAAAAAGAAAAACAAAACAAACCAAAACAAACAAAAACATTAATTTGGGAGGCAACACTGTATGTGTGGGGCAGCATTTTTGCTGTGAGGTAATAGGTTGTCTCTCCTGTGGCTTGACTAATTGTTACCTCTTTAGATTCTTCTGAGCTTGTTTGAGTAAAGTGTCAAAGTCTAGTGCATCAAATTTTCCCTTTGAAGGCATTGGCTCATACTCCCGGTTTGAATCTGAAAAGATTGAAAAGCAATTGTAGCATTTGGAGGGTTTTAGCAAGAGCAAAATTAGGGTCCTGAGATTTTGAAAATTAGAGGAATAGTTCACGCCAAACTTAGCCCATAAGTGCGTTAATGCTATTCTAGGTATATATAATGTCCTTTCTTCAACCGAACACATTTATAAATTAATACATTTGGCAGATGCTTTTATCCAATGCTCTAAATACTAAGCTACCATTACTAACATTATAGTTATTAAAGGGACACTCCACGTTTTTTGAAAATATGCTAATTTTTCAGGTCCCCTAGAGTTAAACACTTGCTTTGTGCCACTTTCAATCCATTCAGCCGATCCCCGGATCCGGCGCCACCACCCCCAGCACAGCCCAGCACAATCCATTGAATCTGATTAGACCATTAGCATCGTGCTAAAAAATAACCAAAGAGCTGCAATATTTCTCCTATTAAACTTGACTCTTCAGTAGTTAAATTGTGTACTAAGACCGACAGAAAATACAAAGTTGCGAATTTCTAGGCAGATACAGCCAGGAACTACACTCTCATTCTGGCGCAACAATCAAGGACTTTGCTGCTGTAACATGGCTGCAGCAGGCGTAGTGATATTACACACAGCCCGAAAATAGTCCCCTGCCATTAAAAATTACTAAGGGGACTATTTTCGGCTGCTGCGTAATGTCCTTGATTATTACACCAGAATGAGAGTACAGTTTCTAGCCATATCTACCTAGAAAATAGCAACTTTTTCGTCGATCTTAGGACACGATGTAACTGCAGAAGAGTCAATGTTTTAAATAGGAAAAACATTGCAACTCTTTGGTTATTCTTCAGCGCGATGCCAATGGTCCAATCAGATTGGATTGTGCCAAGCTATGCTAAAAGTGCCAGCGCCAGACCCGGAGATCAGCCGAATGGATTACAAAAAGGCAAAAATCAACTGTTTAACTCTAGGGGAGCTGGAAAAAGAGCATACCTTCAAAAACAAAGTGGAGTATCCTTTAAAAAAAATAATGGGTGAACATTCCTTTAAAGGAAAACATAAGTGATTAAGCTTACCAAGATCAGCATAACTGGTCTTGCAAAATTGCCTCCTGCCTCCGAAGCACAGGTCAAATGGAAGTTCATTCGGCTCCCTCAGTCTGCTTCCATTCTCAATAGCATCAAATGCATTTTTTGTGTTGTAATATGTAATAAATCCATAGTTGTCACTGAAATAGAAAACAGATATTTTAAAGTTTTGTTGTTTATGGGAAACAAAATCCACCTACTTTACAAATGTTATACAGTTCAGAGTAAAAGGTCATGAATTGCAAGCATACCCATTTTCTCTAAAGTGCACAGTGCAGTCCTCAATCTCTCCAAAAAATGAGAAGCGTTCCTTCAGCTCCTTACGAGTCATGTTTCCACTGATACGTCCAACATAAACTATTCTCCTTTCCTCCTAAATATCACAAAAGTATTGCTTTATCTCACTTTATAATACACCACAGTGAAATTGGGATAGTGAAAAAAGAAAGCCTTATTGACAATTCCTTGATTTAAATACTCACAATTGCTTTTTCCTTGCGTCTCCTTGAATCTTCACTGTGACTTCGTGAATAGCGGCATCCAGACCTTTGATTAGGGCTGTCAAGAAACACAAAACAAATAAGTACACAAATCACAGTACAGTTGCGACTAATGCTGTACATCAGTACTGCATCATCCGAAAGAAAAAAAAAAAAAAGTAATTCTCACCTTCTATTACTTCTCCAATGCCGACGTCCATGTAAATCAGAAGAGCGGGATCTAGATCGTGAACGGCTTCGGCTCCAAGATCCAGAGCGTGAACTTGAGTAGGAATAGCGACGCCGGCGGGGTGGGGAATAAGACCTGGAGCTGGATCGGGAACAAGAGCGTGACGACGAGCTAGACCTGCTGCTAGATCTGTATCTGTAATATAAAATACACATGTGTGAGACATGCATACAAACAAATCAGCAACTTAAATAAAAAACATGACAACAAACATCAGCACTAACCTTTTCCTGGGTGGTGATCGTGATCTGGAGGAGGATGCAGAGCTGGATTGAGAGCTACTAGAGGATCGAGCTCTGTATCTTCGTCTCGAGCGTCCTCTCTTCTGCTGGCATTGCCTGGAGGACGACTCCGAGTAGCTCAGAGATATTGTCTGGTTGCCTTTTGCTTCAGTCAGTAGAGAGCTTTCACAGTCAGGCCTGTTTGGAGAAGCATCTGGAGTCTCCAAAACAGAGCTCTTTAATGCATCTCTCTTATCTACAGAAGACTGACTGAGGCTGGGATTTTTGGGGGGTTCCTCTGTAACTGATGGTGTCTTGGGGATGCTGTGCTGGGGTACCTTGTTGGAGGACAGCTCAACAGTCTTGATGATAATGCTAGGTTGCTGCTTGACATTCCACCGATTACCAACTTCATTTTGCTGGGGTTCCTTTGGAGGCAGGCAGTAATCGTGGTCGAGGGAGAAAGGCTGAATTTGCCCAGTGGTAGTAGTGGTCGGAGGTTTACTTCGCAGTTTATTTGATGGTAGTGGTCTCGGCTCTATTTGAATAACTTTATTAGGAGTTGTTTTAGTTATATCTAACTTTCGGGTTTTCTCCAAAAGTGCTACTGGTGCAACAGGCTTCCACATCTGGTGTGGGGGTGTGGCTGGTGGTGTAAGGCCTATGAGATGGGATAGAAACAGTTTACATTCAGTATTAATTCATGAACAGTGTAACAAACTGTCACTTGTCAGCTTTTCTTAAAAAAAAAGTAAAAAATTACCTGCTGTGCTGCCCAGGTCATGATTTTTAGTTTTTTCCAGTGCCTTAGTCTTCACTTGCGGCTCAAAACTAAAATTCACAACATCAACAATAAGTACCATGAAAAAGCAATTTTCACAATTAATTTAGCTTTTAACCATTTAACTTACAAGCTCCACTATTTCGTAGACCATTACTGCCTACGGCATCTTTACATTAAAGACATTTTATTTACTTAAAACCAAAGCCTACAACTAACACACTAGTATTTCACTAGCAAATCTAGCCACTCATCCACATCCACATTATGAAGCCATGATGGAAGACTCATGTTTCGGTAGGTCTTGGTGATGTGGCATGCAACCACACACGCAAACACAGAGTTTGGTGCGAGAGCAGCACAAGGGCTGTAGGGTAACTCCATCAATCTGTCTTTAACCCTTTGATACTCACCTGGAGTTTCCTACAGCGGCTGCTCTACCACAGACCTCCGCAACGCTCTGCTCTTCTTTGGCTGGAAAGGAAAAGTAAGAGTTGTGAATATTATAGTAGGACATGAGTTAGGGCCTTCAACTAATTTAAAGGACAAAACAAACAGTATATCTTGTGATAGCACTGAACTTGCCCACTTAACAGATGAGAAACAGCAGACTAAAGATAATTGCAAGTTCACAAAATTGGCTTCCAGCTCCATAGGCCTGCATATCCTCAGACAAAGACGGCAAACTGGCTTTAAAATGGTTTTGTTAACACGGCAGAATTCCAGCAGTTCAATGAGCATAAGCACATAGCAGCTGTTTCCATTTATGTCACACCCCTTATTTGAAGAAACAGGCCAGGTCCTCTCTTTAGGGCCATCACACCTTGTTTTTTTTTAAATAAATACAGACCAACAGACTGAAACGTCACTTTCTTAACCCCATTTTTTCCCACATAATTTTTGTAACAATAGGGCTCTATGTAACTGAATAATGTATTGTTATCACATTCAGAAATTCACATTCAGAGGTGCCATTATAAAAAGAAATAAAAAAACCTGACTCATTTTAGCGCTTTAGACTATTGACATTTCTTGTCATATGTGGCTTCTGGCTCAACTAAATCAAGCTAAATTGTGAAATCTGTACTCCTTATCTCAGCTTGACCTGGCACATTTTCCTTCATTCCTGGAATGCCAACTTTTTGCGAAATCAAAATGTTGAAAAGACATTGGTGTTGCTTAAAGACTAATGCTGTTACGTCCTTAAAAGATGGCAATACAAGTGTGCCTTTACTAAGAGGGCATGCGTTTCAGTTACCTTCAAAAAAGCTCTGCTGTAGATGTAAAGGCTAACTTATACTTTTGTGATGGTTGTACCCCATACCCCAAATGCGAATAAAGCGTCTGGCACTAATTATTTCAATGTTAAGTTAACGTAAAGATGCGTCTCACGTCGCAAATTACGCAAATTGAGGGTTGCTGCGAAAAAACGCGAGTTGAAAAATCAGAACTTTGGCAGAAAATCGTGCCACGTTAACCAATCAGGAGCTTGCTCTAGTAGTGAAGTGATTACAGAAAGCGAGCGGAGTCGCAGAAGCCCCTCCATGACGCGGATTTCCATGTGAATGTCTCAAATGACTAGAATTTCACATGCGAATGAAGAGAGTAAACTCAAAATGTTCAAGTGTCTTTGCCGCCTCTACCGCGTTCAGCAGCATTACCCCGGATTTCCACCGACTGCGGATCCGCTGCGGAACGGTGGAGTCAAACGGTTTCCATTCAAGTCAATGTGTGCATTTCCACTGACTGCGTTCTGAATCCGTCACAGCTCCGGCCATCTGCAGCCCTCCAGAATAAATACGCAGAGCTTCTATTTTTGCCGCATACCGGACAGCTCCGCAGGGCGGAGCCATGACTATCGCGCTATCATACCTGAATTCGTGAGATCTTGTGTTGTGATCTGGGCTGGTCCAGCAAAACGTCATAATTTAACCTCATAATGGGCGGAGACAGAACTAAATATCGCGCGATCATTACGTGAATTTGCCAGACCTCATGGGTCCTCGTCACTTCAGCATGCAGCCGCTCTGCAACAAATATGGAACTGGTGGGTATTGGTGGACGCGGAGTGCAGAGCTATAACGCAGCGGAGCCGATCTGCAGCCGCTCTGCAGTTGGTGGAAATCCGGGTTAGATGCATCGGGATGCAGATGTGTTACAAATGTAAAAAACAAGATTTTAAAAAGTTATTTTACAAAAATAATATGGCGTTATCCGAACCAAAAGGAGAAAGTCAACTGCAGGAACAGTGCAGCACAGTTTAAAGTGCACGCCGCGCACGCACCTACAGTGGAGCTTTCACAAGTAGTACACTAGCTTGCATTTGCCCAAACTGAAATATAAACAAAAATACATTTTGGGATTGTCTTCCTCTGCCCTTTCCTGTTCAGTGAATGGCAGAGAGAAACAGCGCCTTTAAATCACTGTACCGCATCTGATTGGTAAATCAATGAGTGCAAAGAGCATTTCCCAAACTGACTGTTTAAACATGAGAACATGAACACACTTCTCTAAATATATATGATAGTGGCATCTGTATAAATTTCTTTGCTAAATTTTGAAAAATGTTTGTAAAGCAGCAGATCTGGAGCGCCATTGACTTGAAAAAAATACTATGGAAGTGAGTGGTGCACCAGTTCTGTTTGGTAACAACCATTTTTCAAAACATTATCATTTTTGTGTTCAGCAGAACAAAGAAACTCATACATGTGTGTATCCCTTAAGTATAAACATTAAAATGCTTTAATGCAATTTCCAAAGTGTAAAAAAACACTTTGACATTATATCACTTACACTGAGACTCCTCAAACTGCTCCAGGAGGCTTGTAAGATCAGAAGCTTCGATACCTGTTAAAAAGGGAAATAAAGAAATCAGTCTATGTAGTACATTAATATAATCCTACTTGCAAACTACCTTACACTACAGTACTCACCAATTTCACTTGTGAATGACTCAATCAACTCATCTGTGTTCTTTGGTTTGGGGACCCCAGAAGATGCCATCCTCATCTGCTCGGCCAGTTCAACAACTCTGGCCTGAACTTGAGCGGAGATAAAAGGCTGGGCAGCTATTGGTGAAACCCGAGGCTGTGTGGTCAGCTTTTTCAAGTTAGATAAAGTGTTTTTGCCTTGATCAGATGCAGAGGCCAAAACAGCCTGCTTAGTTTCTTTCTTTACAGGCACAGCAGCATTATGAGATGGAGACTTTGAGCTCTGTACTTGTGTAGTTGAAGAGCTTTTAATTACTGCCTGGGGCTTTAAGGATTCTGAAAGTTTAGATGGAGCCACCGGCATTTCTTCAACCACACGATCAGCACAAGGTTTCCTATTTAAACATTCTTTAAGACTAGGTGAGTTGAGACTGCGAGAGTCTCCAGGTATAGTTGGCAGTGACGTTGTCCTTTCGGGAGCCACCTGCCTTATAGGATTAGAGGTCTCAGTTTGAATAGTGTTCGGAGGAGCACCGATGGGTTTCTGAGGTGAGTTTAATGAAGACGGCTGAACTGCTGGGAGTGAAGCATCACTAGGTACTTTCTGGGGTGAGGTGGATGGAGACGGTTGGGGAGGAGCTGATGTACAAGACGTTGGATGGGCTAGTTTAGAAGGCACAGGTTTCTTAGAGGAAGCTAGCATTGATGCTGGAGGGATGAGCAAGGCTTCAGGTGTCGGGGGAGCAGCTGGGCCTCTTGGATGCCAAGCAGGCATTATTTCAGGACCAAGATCTTTTTTAAACGGAGTAAACTGGGTTTTGCGTGGATCTTTGAGGTTAGACTCAGGAAGGCAGGGTATAGGCGGAAGCTCCTTGGGTGCTTCGGGCAACGTGGGCCATTTAGTGCTGTAATCTTCATTCTTGTTTATCGGGTCTGGTTTCTTCTGCTGTCTGAGGAGACGGTACTGCTGTAAACTGAGAGGTTTGGGTTTAATTTCATTATTTTGACAAACAGCAGGTTGCTCGCTAGCGGGTTCCTGTTTTGAAGATGGTTCTGCGTCTGTGGACTCTTCAACTGGCATAGGTTTGTCCTCTGGCTTTGACTCAGTGATTCCTTTATCAGCTTGACAGGTCATGGTGTCCTCTTTTCCAACCTGTGGCTCAGGGGCCATTGACCCTGTTGAATGTTCAGGTGTAGGACTGCCAGGATCTGCTGATAAACACGCAGCAGAAGTTGTCACATTCTTAATTTTTTGTCCTTCCTGTTGTTTCTCCTCTTTAACTTTAGTGGACGAGCTTTTTGTAACCCTCTGTTTAACTAAAGTAGCTTCAATCTTTTCCTTTTTCTTCTTCTTTCTCGAGTTGCATTTGTCAGATGATTTATTTTTATGTGATTTCACAACCACTTTCTCCTCTTCCTTTGCAGATACTTCAGAAACTGCTTGGTCTTCTTTAGGCTTTGGTTCTGGCTCATCCGTGCTCTTCACTGGGACTCTCTGCTCCCCTTCTGCCGAGTTTGTGCAAGGAGGTAGAGGGAGTCTGAGATCTGGGATTGCCAGGATGGGCTCACCATGCTCTCCTTGATCAACCACTTCAAGTACGATGCCCCCCTCAGGCAAAAGATGCTCCTGTCCTTCTTCACCTTCCATACATAACGTCATGCAGTAAGGGTGCATTTGTTTCACTAAATCTCCAAGAGTTACAGACATGCCATCTCCATCTTGCTCTAATGACACAGGTAGGCACCAATCAAATCCATCCAGTAACGGTAAATCAATATTGCCTATGGGTGATGGAAAACTATCTCCATCTTCTTCTTCTCCCTCACTGTTCTGTTGGGAAGCTCTCTGGATTCGTGGCAGAGTCTAGCAAACAAAAGATAAATTATTTTTTTCTTAAATCATGACTTTAATTCAAATGTTATGCATTTAGCTTTCCACCAAAACTGTAATGACTTTTTTGTGATTCATTTAGAGCTCAGATACCTTTCCAGGAAATGGTCTTGTGTGAATTAAGGATTCTTTTTCAAGGGAAGGTCGTGACAGGAACTTCTTCATCTAGCATGAATGAATTAAAAAGAAAATGTCAGTATTTTTAAAAACATCACACAGTTGTTTTACCAATAATTGCACAAAAACTTTCCAATGCATTCCTGACATGTTCAGACAGGTTAAGAGTAGACTCATCGGTAAGTGATCCTGACCCTTCTGTCCCGAGAACAGGTCTGAATCCGGTAGAGTGTCAAAAGGGGACAAATTGTCATCATCGACATTATCAAGTATCTCAGTAAGTGCTGTAAGTAGTGTCACTTCACTTTCCTCATCAATATTACTTTTTACCTGAAAACAGAGGAAAGATTTTTATCATTAACGGACACAAAGCAAGTCATTGCAAGTGACACAAATGCCATTGCAATACATGCCCAAATAATTTGACAACTATACGGATGTTTTATTTACTTCTCCAGTGGGGTTGTCCTCAAAAATGGACAGAATTGAAGGATCAAGGCAGCCATGTACAGCGTCCAGAGCATCTGCATCGTTCAGGCTGTGATACTCCAGACAGCTGGCAGAGAAACTCTCCTGAAGCAGATCAGCCTACAAGAAAGGAAAACAAGTTCAGTTTCATGTAAACCTCTAGCAAGACAGTTTTGTATAAACAGTTTAACTAAAATGCTCATATGCACACTCATAAGACAAATATTAGCAGAACTTCAATTAATGTTTGCTGTAACTCATGCATACAGTTAGGGCTGTCAAAAGATTAATCACATTACAAAATAAAAGTTTGTGTTTTCATAGTGTGTGTGTGTGTATTGTGAGCATGTATAATATAAAAAACAATATCTATTTATCTATCTATCTATCTATCTATCCATCTATCTATCTATCTATCTATAAACACACGTTAATGTTTCTTAAATACACACATGCATGCATGTGTGTGTATTTATATATACAAAATTACACACAATGCAGTAATGCACATACATTTTATGCAAACATTTTTTTTTTGAATGCAATTAATCTTTTGACAGCCCTACATACAGTAATAAAAACATAAAGCTATTGTATAAACTAAAACGCAACACAGCAAAATGAAAAATAGTTGCTACTGCTACTCAACAGTGCCCAACAAAGCTTGGCTTAAATTAAAGGGTGGGGCTAATCTTTAAATGATGGTCTACTTAAGAGAATAATACTGCTGATAATGTAATGGATTTTAAGTGAAATCCTGATGATCATTTAGACCGCCTACGTAATCATCATTTTAAATATTACTCATTACTTTCAAAACAACACCAAAGTTACCAAACGCACCAGTTTTAGCCACACCTAAATTTGCAACAAATCATTTCAAATAAACGTTCAAATATTGAAGTGTGTTCAAACATCTTAACGTGTTGTGAAACCGTTTAAATGCACAGAAAGCTTAGATTAATTGTAGCTACCACCACGTGTTGTGCATTTCACGTCATCCTGCCGCAGTGCATTACTGGGCAAAGCGCACACCGATTCAAAACACGCCTTATAATAAGAGTTCACATGGCCATTATCGTTTTAACAAAGATATCTACAGGCCAGTTTGATGATAGTTACACATAATATAAACAAGCACTAAATGAGAGTGCGGTTACTAATAATAGTGAGTCCAAAAATATAGTTATTTCCCAACCGGCCCAGCACGACTGACCAACGCATACCTGCACCACGTGTTGGACAGCGAGGCAAAGCATCCCGCACTGAACGTTATTATAAAAGTCTTTATTATGCAATATAAAGATTATGCTTAACACGAAACTAAATGTTATTATACACAATTTTATTTCGTAGCATTATGCTATTACATAACACACATTAGCGATTCGCTACAGATGATATCAACTGAATGAGTGGCTATGATCTGTCACTACAGTTATATTAAATAAAAATACTAAAATATTTGCCATTTATGATTCAGGTATACAAATAAAACCTACGACCACGCGTGACAACAAAAATTGTTAGCATCTGCATTCTTAATGTGCACCACGTGGGTGTGGGTTACGAATGTTAAAAATCCATTTACACATATATATACACAATATCAGGAAATATTACTTACATAAAATAAACCACATTAAAGAGTTATTAATAAACAGTATCAAAATACAGAAATATTTAAGTGGCCTAACTGTATACAACCTGACACATGACACCAGTCACATTTTACCATGTTTGTTTATCATCATATTAAATTAAATGGAAACAATTCATAGATTTCTAAAATGTAAAAAGTAAAAAAATAAAGTAAAATTTGAATCACTGCTGGCCTAAACGCATGTTTTTATGCGTGAAGAAGTAACTTATGACAACATCAGCTAACAAGACACATCTTATGCACCAAAAGCCTGACAAGCGACTTGTTACAACTATGTAAAACACATAATACCTAAAAAGTTATAGTCAGTTTCCCAGTGACCATTTAATGCATTAGACCGCATGTGGCAAAAAGAACTGCAATAGTCATACCATTACAATCCACGTGTCACAAACTCATGCACGTCTTCATATTTACGCAGAATATTCGACACAGTGATCAATGTCATCATTTACATTTTGCTGTGACACTAGTAAATAAATAGTTTGTGTAATTCTTACCTCATCAAAACTCATCGTTGAAAATATTTGAGTATTGCAGGCTGTTAACATCTCCTCGCCTGTTCCCCACCGCGCCGCCATCTTACAACTCTGTAAAAAGTGAATCAACTGCGGGCGCAGCACCCGGCTTTCAGACACGTGGTATTTGCGTTCCCGGCAACTGAGCGGGAGTGTAGCCCAACCCCCTGAGCTTACGTCACTTGACGTAATGCACATTTCTTTGCAAACGTTATACTTTTTCTAACACAAAAAAAAAAAAAAAATAATAATACTTTTTCTAACACACGTATATAGTTATGCCTCACGATGAATATCTGAGCACAAAAGGCTAATGAGATTTTAAACTCTTTTTTAAACTCTTAATTTTGTTTGTGCAAGTACTGCACAATTCCTCTTGGGAAATCAAGGATTTCATTTCTCACTTGTTTTATTTGTCTTAAAGATAATTCGTCTGAAGCAGTGAAACGAGACATTGTCATGATGCGCCTTGCTCAGGTAAGTTCGAGCAAGTAAATACATGCACAAAATGTAAAACCCACTTCACCTACTGTAATCCCAGTAACTGTAACATTGACAATAATTTTACTTTACGCACAGATGATTGTGTAACTGTATCGGCTTAATTATATTCACTGAATTTACACGGTTGTAGCCAGCAGATTTCCTCAGTGTGCAGTGTTTCCAGTGCTTCCAGTAATTGTTGTAGTTGATTCAAAGTTTCAGCAAGAGCAATACTTTTCTTAGTTTAAATTGGATATTTAACAAGACTTTCTTAAGATGTCAAATAAATCTTTGGTGTCCCCAGATTATCTATTTGAAGTTTTGGCTTAAAATACCATATAGTCGATAATTTATTATAGCATGTTAAAATTGCCACTTTGTAGGTGTGAGCAAAAATGTGCCATTTGGGGTGTGTTCTTTTAAATGCAAATTAGCTGATCTCTGCACTAAATGGCATTGCTTTGGTTGTGCAGATTAAGGGGCGGTATTATCTCTTTCTGCACTTACAAAAATGTAACCATGGTTTTACAGTTAAAAAAAACATGGTTACTACAATTTTCCACCAAAAACATGGTTAATTTTTGTAAGCAAATTTTCTAGGTTGGTAAGCACTGGGGACTTATTTATTATTATTATTATTATTATTATAGCATAGGTTATTTTATGATATGTCCCCTTTAATACGTTGATCAGAGTTTACAATTTACATGGAAACTTTCTATAAAAACCCATGTGCTCCAGAAATCCTTTTGATCCCCAGTTGCACCTGATAGCCACAAGAAGGCGCCATTGGATTTTAAGTAAATCTTTTCCATTAGTCAACAATTATTTCCAAAAGGGTTAGTTACTGATGACAAAATGTTTCTTCAACTATATTTTAAACCTATATAAAGTTTATTAATCTACTTCCTGCATGTATTTTCTAATTGGAAAAAAACTATAGCTATTTAACAATATTGTACACTCACAGAAATACAAGACAAGGGAAAAAAAGTATATCTATTTTTTTATCTTATAAAGGTTCTTTCATATGTTCCATTAGTAATACATGTGCAGTGTGTAACTTTTCTTTAATCCTATTCTCTTACAATTTTTACGTTTTAATATTAGGGGTGTGTTTTTGAGTGTTCAAGATGTCACATTCAGTATTTGTGACCAGCATGATCTTAAGGGTTTTGTTTGCGTAAGCAGTGTTTGTGGGTTGCTTTAACTGCTCAGCATCTTTAACCCTAACAGCTGCTGATCCTTACAATTAACATTTTCAAAAATGCCACCTCTTGCTGCGCTGTCCGCCTTGTCTTCATCTCTCTGCCTATTCCTTGCAGCTACCCAAGCCAACTGTACTGAAATCATTCATCCACTACTGCTGTTGCCATGGCAACTAGGGGGGAAATCCATTTCATCAGCCTCTTCGTCACACTCCTCTCTTTCCTCCTCTCCTCTCTTTTCTCATTCTCGCCATGCCATATTTCCTTTTATCTCTCCTTACCATCTCATTATTCTTGTTTATTCCTGTTTGTGTTATTTACTGTCAGAGGGCAGGCAGACAACTAAGGACATGACTTCATCAATAAACATAACTCAGTTACATTATCATGACATCAAATATAAACAGGATCATCATTTTTACAATAAGTTTTCCAAACTAAAACACTGCTGTTGTTCTGATTCCCCATTTATATCTTTGTGCCATGTGCTGTGAGGATAATTCACAGAGCACATTGACCAAATTAGATATTTAGCTGAATGTTTAATGATATGCAATGAAAATAGATGTGTTAGACTGTTTGGAAAAGAGCAGCTTGGGCATTCTGTTAGGTATTGCTTCCAAAGTCTTTATAGGGAAGTCGCGCCACTAGGCGGCCATGTTTGCAACGTCTCGGGCAGTTATTTTAGTCATGCAGTCCTATCTGCTCGAATGGGGAAAGACAGACATCTCTAAAATGGCATGCTAAAATCACAATTTAACAATAGATTTCTGATCAACAATTAAACTTGGCATCAACTCTACCCTAACTTTTGTTTCTTAAGCTCAAATTGCGCTACAAAAGATGGCTACTGTGCACACGGCCAGGTTAGCACCTTTAGTGACTCCCTCCCCCAGAGGATTGTCAGTGTTTATCGATAGATGATTGGTTCTTTTAACTGCAGGGCGGGACTTCGGTCATCAGAATGGCCATATTGAGCTCTAGTGATGGGCAGTTCGGCTCTTTCCATAGATTCGTCTCTTTCGGCTCAAGCTCCGGCTCTACATTAGTGATGGCAATCCGGCTCTTTTCATAGATTCGGCTCTTCTGGCTCGGCTCCCTTAGAAGAGCCGGCTCTTACGGTCCCACCCCTGCCTGCGTCTGAAGATTCGGCTCTGCTCGTTCGCTACAAAGAATCAGCTCTTACAGCCGGCTCGTTCGCGAACGACCCATCACTATTGAGCACTGCATTTCTCCCATTTATAGTAATAACAGTGCTTTATCTTTTATATCCAATATCTTTGTTGTGCCTTGTGTTTATGCAACATTTAAAGGTGCCATAGAATAAAAAAACCTGTATTTACCTAGGCATAGATGAATAATACGAGCTCTGTACACGCTAATGACATATCGTGAGCCTCAAACGCATTTGTTTCCTCATTTTTATGTAAACCTCATACACGCAAAAGACCGTTGGAAAACAGTCTCAACCAAACACAGTCACACGCCCCAACATTAAATTACATATTAATTTAATAACAATGTTGTTACAATGCAAAAAACAAAGTTGTGACTCATTAGCGCTTTATGCTAATTAATGCTATATGCTAGCGTTTAGTCTGAAGTTCTACTATTGACGTTACAGTTACATTTTGCAGGTCAAAACTGAATAAAACACAAACTTACCACTCAAAAACGTCCTTTAACAATCTCCAAACAATCGATTATTCCTCAAGATCTGTATCTTTGTCTGATACAGGCTCAAACATAAGGTCTGTTACACACACACAGCTACTAAAAAGACCTGCTCTGACAAACGGCCAATCAGAGCAGAGCTCAACATTATTATTCATGAGTCATGACCCTTTCAAATAAGGTATTAATAGAGCATTTCATTTTGAGGGCAAATCATAGGGTTGTAAATGAACATGTTAAACTGTCTCTGGATATTTTTGCACTTAATAAAGCCACATAGTTTCTATGTAGATATCAGAGAACAATTTAACATAACATTTCAATGCATTCTTTGGCACCTTTAAAGCTCACATAACACATACTGTTTCTGCATTTCTGATGTTAATCTGTATCTATGGAGTAGTATTACATCCTTTATATCTCCAAGGTCTTTAGTTTAATTAGATTTATAAAAGAAAGATTAGCTTTACCGATCCTTTCCGATAACGTACGCAAAATGAAGGAGGATTTACTACCGCGGGAGGTAGTAAACTACATGTTTGTGTCATTTATATAATATGCACGCGCCTATTTCCAACATAAGACAGAAGTCTTACTTACCGCATGCAACTCATGACCCGGTTGGGACTTTTCAATAAAATCTAGCGCATCAAACACACACGCAAAACTCCGGTGCTACCCCGGATAAATAAACTATATCCATTGTTTCCATAAGGCTGGCTTTCTTCTCCTCACATCCAAAAACACACTTCTTCTTTCGTGCCATTGTTGAGTTTTGAAATTAAACAAAGCTGTCGGGTGATGTGATGTTTGTAAGTTATCTCCCGCTGATTGATGGGTGGGCGGGGTTTTCCGGGGAAAGTGACCATAAAAAGAAGTGATATGTATAGAAACCCCTGAAACGTCAGCTGGACCCATAATCGAAAAAAAACAATTCTGAAACTAGTACGAACCCTGGCGAAGTGCATTCGGCACAGAAATACTCTGTAACACGCCCAACTGCTTTTTTGACACTTTGCCTACGTTTAGCATGAGAAAAGAACTCTATAACTGTGTTAATAATGCATGAAATACCATTGAACCACCCCTTTAAGGTAATACACATTTGACAAGAGGGTATTAATAGAGTTTACATTTTTTTTAGTGAACTATCCCTTTAAAGGCAGGGTGAATGATCTCTGAAAGCCAATGTTGACATTTTTAATCACCTAAACAAACACGCCCCTACCCCAATAGAATCTGGACCTTCTTTTGATAGACCCACCCCACACATATGCAACCCAAGCAGTGATGTTGGTTAGTAGACACGCCCTTTACTGCTGATTGGCTACAAGTGTGTTTTGTTAGTCAGACAGACTCTCTTTTCCAAAGTGTTTTTCAAAAATCACGCACCCCGAAGATTGTATCTTAGATAAAATCTGGATTCTAAACCAAGTGAAGCATGCTATTTGTTTAACCGATTTTTGGCTCTATTTGACCAATAGATTAAAAGACAAATAAGACATTATAGTATTTTATAGTGTAAATGATTAAATAACTTATGTAGAAATCAGCGTGATAGTGCCAGCACTGACAACCTCGTGGTAATCCCACAGGGCAGTGGTACAGGCCAGCAACTATTGAAGACAGCAGATGGCCTCAAATTAGTATTGAAAATGTGCACATGCACCCATACACATATTCTCTTTCTGCCACCCATCACAAACTCTAAATAATAATTTGTTATCACAGTGATCACAGCCTTTGTGGTGATGTTAACGGATGTGCGCATTAATGTAATTATGTTTTAGTGAGCGATCACGAGGGTTAGCCGTGTGAGATGATTTCATTTGTACACATAATTAATCTCTCTAATCAGATCACTGATAAATTAATTCCATTATATACTCTAAATCACTTTGACTGAACAAAAACAGTGCTACTGTACATACATCCATCTGTCTATCCAAGGGCTGGTTTGTATTACTGCAGCTAGTGGACCACCACATGCTGTTCACCAACCAACAGAACGGATGGATGATGGACTTTTTACCAGCTGTGTCTTGTAATAGATGCTTGTTTAGTGAACATCATTATTTTTAGCTTTACAGCGCCCTATTCATCGTAACTTTGTGTTTGTTAGAATTCCTCTTTTAATCTTCTGTTTCTAATACTGTGAGGCTTAATCTTTTGATTATCAAGCTGTGTATGTGTGTGTGTGTGTGTGTGTGTGTGTGTGTGTGTGTGTGTGTGTGTGTGTGTCTGAAAGGGATGGTCTCTCTTTCTTTTATACACACATGCACACACACACACGCGCGCACGCACACATGCTTTGGGGGAGGGGCCGATGTGAATATTTATCTGTGTTCCTTGTCGACTCTGTGCAAGAACCTCTGTGCAGAGCTGCACAAACGGCACACGCACGCACCAAAGTAAACAGACTGGAAAGCAGAAATTACCCACTGCACGCACATCGACGGCACAGGACGTCCAATAGATTCACATCCAAAGACTAACAGTGCCTGCTGGGATTGCTATGGTCTGAATGGAGTAGCAGCAGGTAAATAAGCACGCATTCTTCAACTAAACAATGCGTTTGTGAGTGTCTGGGAAAGAGGGGAAGTGGGTTTCAGCTGGCTTCCTGAGCGAATCTACTAGTGGATGGGCGGAGCCAAAGGGAAGCTGTCAGCTGGGGTAGTGTAGCAGGCAGCGAGTGTGTGTATGCGTGTGTGTTTGGGTGCCAGAGTGTCAGCACAGGGAGTGTATGTGTGCTACTATTACTTACTGCTCTTGGCCATTGAAGATACATACACAGACGAGGTAAGTAGGAAATCTTTCCATTAGTCAAAATCACCAGACTGAGGTTTGTGTTACAGGGAGATGTAAAGATTTTTCAGTAGGGCATGAAAACTGTTATAGGTGTCCATAAAAAAAATCTGTTTATAAAATAAAACCAAAAGGACTTTGTTGTGTGTGTGTGTGTGTGTGTTGTGTTTTCCTAGAGTACACCTGCTTTAGATTATTGTAATATGCGTGTGGTGTTTTCACAATATGTAGATGGGTGTGTTTGTTCTATCTGACCAGTCTTGCATGGACGCATGACTTGTTCAGCACCGTTGCATTTGTGTCGGTCTAAATAAAGGTTATTTTGCTATAGGGTGGAAAATATTTGCTTATGAATTTTTACAGAATGTCTTTATCTTACTGGGGAAAATGAGGTATAATTGTTTATGCAATATAATGGTTAGAATAGTGCAGAAATGGATTTTGTGTTCAGGTGTATGTATATATGTGCCTAAGAAGTAGAGAGGATGTGTTGAGGGTAATGCTGATGGAGATGGGGGATGAAAGTGGAGGAGAGCATGGGGGAGGGGGCAGAGAAGATGCTGAAGAAAAAGAAGGAGAGAAGTGATGGAGAGACGGCCGAGAGGGGGTTGAATATTTAAGAGGAATCCCCCAGGAGTCCCCAGAGTATTTTGATGACTGTAGACCAGTGTTCATTTTTGGAGAAGCTACCATTTAAAAAGTATGGCATGCCAAGCTGTGCTAGGTTAAGTGAAACTGCTAAATATACTATAGTTTGAACCATGGTTACAAAATATTAACCATGGTTTTACCTCAGTAACCATAATTTACTCATTAGTTTCATAGTAATGGTAATGGTACACTCTTAAAAATGTTGGGTTGTTTTTAACCCAAGGCTGGGTAACTATTGGACAAAACACATTTCTGGGTTAAAATGACCCAAATAATGGGTTGTTTTTACCTAACTGCTGGGTTATTGTTAATCAACCATATTGAAACAACCCAGCAGTTGGGTTAAAACAACCCTTTATATTATTTGGGTCATTTTAACCCAGAAATGTGTTTTGTCCAATAGTTACCCAGCCTTGGGTTAAAAACAACTCAATATTTTGTGTAAGCAATACGCCAAAAAACATGGTTACAGCACTTTTCGTATGGACGATCTGTTTCTTGAAATGTAATTTGCTGTTTTGTAACACTGTCGGTAAAAATAATCAAAAAATGGTCCCAAGCTGTCGGGCGATAACCTTAAAAAGGCCCAAGACCCACCCATTTTTTTAAGACCATTGGAGCCACTCACTTTTATCGTCTTTAAATCCGCACATATGCCTGTTGACTTGCGTAGTCAGTGATATCCATTCCACTTGAGGAATGCCCTGTCTGGCCTAATACATTAAACTCTGTTTTAGCTACAGCCTTGATTCACACTGCTGCCGTGTCAAATCCAATCCACTTAGCTCATGTAAAGTCCATGAGTGTTTTCAATACTTTCGCATCCTCTATTCTCGCGACACAGCAATGTAAACAAAGCTTTTAGGCCAGGGGTAGACAGCCAACGTTGGCCGATGTCCTGCAGAGTTTAGCTTCAGGTCTAATCAAGCCCACCTGAACAAGCTAATGAAAGGTCTAAAGCAGGGTTCCCCAAATCTTACCCTGGAGGGCCGGAGCACTGCAGAGTTTGGCTCCAACACTGATCAAACACACCTGAGCAAGCTAATCAAGGTCTTCATGATCACTAGAAAATCACAGGTGGGTAAGTTTGGTTAGGGCTGGACCTAAACTCTGTAGTGCTCTGGCTCTCCGGGGTGGGATATGGGGAACCCTGGTCTAAAGAGTCACTTTTATCAGGGTTTAAGGCGAGGTTTATCAGGGTTGGAGCTAATATCTGCAGGACATTGGCACTCCTGGACCGACGTTGCCTGCACCTGTTTTAAAAGCAGTTGTTTAAAGAGCACCTATTGTCCGTTTGACTTTTTTACACGTTTCTTTTGGTGTCTAAGTGTGTATTAGTATGTTAACGATATGCAAAAGGTACATACCCCAAAGTAAGCGATGACGTGAGTTATCATCTCCAACGTAAATCTCTTTTCTTGGACTACAACAAACACATGGAACAGTTTACTTCCTGGGATTGGTGATGCAGACAAGACCGACATTATCATAATTCCTTGCGGTTCGGACTTACAGCCTGTAAATTAACTCCCGTTAGCATTGCATTGTGAGCGAATCTTTTTAAACATGGTAAGGAGCGTCACATTTCCGGCTGATGTCAGAGGTGTTCAGGCCAATCACAACGTACAGATAAGCTGGCCAATCAGGAACACAGAGCTTTCAAATCTGTGTGTTTCAGAAAAAGAGTGAAATCTGGAGGAACAAAAATGTATGGGATGTTGAAAATTATGTTGAAAGTTTTTTAACCATAAACCACGCAAACACATTGTATTAAACCAAAAACACAAAAAACATATTTTTTAGCAATGAAATAGGTGCACTTTATCTATGTCAGTAAGTTTTTGGGGGGGACCCAACCACATTTTATTTTGCTTCCGACACCCATGTCCTAATATGTACTATTTAGGTACACATATGTCAAAATTTTGTACCAGTATACCTTTGAGGTACCTTGATGCACTCTTTTGTACCCATATGTATATCTAAGGTACCCCTAAACTCTTAAGGTGCAAAAGTGCCTTTTGAAAGGGTACTGTCCCAGTGACGACTTGGGACCATTTTTGAACATTTGTTCTGACAGTGTACATTTTAGAAAGCATTAATGAGTACATAACTTTATAATTCAATGTAACAAGCAAATATTCACTTTTTTTTGCAAAAAGCCCATTGCAAGTATATCATAGAGACATGCCCAAATATACGAGGGTGTTTATGATATTATCTGTGTGTTAATGTGCAATTTCTAGAGGAATAAGAATTACTATTTTTGTCTACAGTTTTTTGTAAGAGAAAGAATAAAGGGGGTGGGTGGTAGTGAAGCTCTTGAATATATGTGAACATTGAACAATATAAAAGCAGCCCCAGCACACACTGTTCAGAGTAGGTGGATCTGGTGGTCTGGAGTCTGGTTGTGTGTGTGTATGTGTGTGTGTGTGTGCGGTGTGTGTATAAGTAAAAACAGCTGTGAAAGACAAAGATCTTTGTTAGGGGCAAAACTAAATTTCTTCCATTTATGTTTTCACTCTTTCCGAAAAAACACAGATTCTTGAATCCTTTTACCCTCTATTACAACAAGACAAAGAGTGAGAGAAGGAGAGAAAGAGAGCTTCTTCCCATGAAGGAGAAAATTACTTCATGCTCTGTTTGTAGATTTTGACTCAGGCACTCGGACCAATACTTACACCATGCATCTTTTCTCCTCCTTATTTTACTCTACAGCTGTTCTTAAACATTATTACCATGTCATGTTTTTTATAAACGTGTGCCAGTGTGCGTGGCATGGGGACACGGGCAAATACATACGCACACATATATACATACGCACACATACACACACACACATATACACGTATATACACACACAAAAAAATATTGGGTTGTTTTTAACCCAGGTACCAATAGGACAGAACACATTTCTGGGTTAAAATTATGCAAATAATGGGTTGTTTTAACCCAACTGCTGGGTTGTTTCAACATGGTTGATTAACAATAACCCAGCAGTTGGGTTAAAACAACCAATTTTTTGGGTCATTTTTAACCCAGAAATGTGTTCTGTCCTATAGTTACCCAGCCCTGGGTTTTGGTAACAAATTTCTCCCCATACAAAACTTTTGGGACACCTCAAGGGATATCCTAATGATTCTTGTATAAAAGAAATATTTTTTCTATTCTCAAAATAAAAAAAGTTCAGTTTAATATCTTCAATTAATTCTAAAACACAAAGTTATTATTTATTAAAATGACACAGCACAGAAAGGCTTGCATTCGATAAAGACATACTAAGTAAGAAGTTTGTGTATGTGTGCTTGTTTGGCTATTTGAGGGAAAACTTTTAAAAAGAAGTCCTCACAAATATAGTGAATATGTCTTAAATGGCTTGTGAGGTTATTCTAGGTGGTGTTTGCTAATAAAAGCTGAATACATTGTCAACATGTTTTGTGAGGGTTAGATTTAGGGAACTGAAAATATCAGTAGGCTCATTAAAAAAAAAAAAAAATGGAAGTCTATGAGATGTTCATACTAGTACAGTGAAACAAACCCGTGTGTGCGTGATAGATTTCGGTGTATGACTCTGGAGGAAGTAGAGAATACAGGCCCGGATGTTTGGAATATTGTTAACTCTCTGCAACCTTGGGTGTTGCTCTTGGCTAAATATGTGGCAGAATATGCAGGAAGTCATTTTAACCCACCATGCAGTATATGCAAACATGCTCCTGTTTCATTAAAAACCACACATCTTCATGCTCAGACCGCATATTTGCATCCCTTTTTTCTATCCTATACTATTTAGATACATGTTTTACGCTAATATAATTAGCGGGGAAATAAAGCCTATTGCAAAATTCACTTGAGGCTTTTCTTAACATACAACATGTGAGGGGAGGATTGCCGTATGTTTGTGATGTATATGAGAACTGAGGTCTGTCCTTTTACAGGCAGATAAAGAGCATTGACTCCCTGGTAAGTTGTTTCATCCCCACAGAGAAAATAAAACATGGAGCAATATTGCTCCTTTGAATTATATATATATATATGTTGCAACCCTATATCACGACATTGCGTGACTATTTCACGCATGGACCAGCGTGACAATGTCACGCTTTGCCGCGTTTGAGCGTGTGCATGTCACGCTTTCTGTTTGTGTCGCTGTCACGTATTGGTTGCTCAACTTTTTTGTCCTGTTTTCAAACCATTGTCGCTTCGGTTTAGGGTTAGATTTGGTGCTTGTGTTATATGTCACTTTAAGTATTTGTCACTTTAAGTATTGGTTTATAAAATAAAAAGATACAATACTTATTCTTTTATATTTTCTAAACTTTAACCAATTGTCACCTGACGTTGGGGTTAGAGTTTGTTTAGGTAAGGGTGTCATTTTATGTAAATCTAACCCTAAACCGAAGCGACAATGGTAAGAAATTAGGACAAAAAAGTTGAGTAACCAATACGTGACAGCGACACAAACAGAAAGCGTGACATGCACACGCTCAAACGCGGCAAAGCGTGACATTGTCACGCTGGTCCATGCGTGAAATAGTCACGCAATTTCGTGATACTGGGTTGATATATATATATATATATATATATATATATATATATATATATATATATATATATATATATATATATATATATATATATATATATATATATATATATATATATATATTTTAAGTTAGGTGCTGGATATGTTGACTGTACCTTCTATGTGTGGGACAGTAAAAATTGTTTGAGTGTACAGATTTGGTGTGAAGGGGAGGGCCTACTATATAAATAGGGTATCCCTGTATTGTAACCAGAAAAGCATTATAAATCTTTCTCTCTACATTCTCTCTTTGTACGATCTGGGGCATCTGGATAAATTATTAAACCTGCTCGTGTTTGTTGAGGCCTGGTGACATACACAAAAATACAAAGTGAAAGCTTTAGAATTATTACATCATAAGTTAAAATTGGTGCTGTTTCTTTTTTTATAGATAGCATATAACACTGTTATATGTACATTCTATAAGATGGTAATTTTTTTGCATAAATGCATTTATGGTTTTCACAGAGAGTAAAAATGAGCTCAGCAATGCTACACAGAGAGTTAAAATGAGCTCGGCAATGCACCGCCATTAAAGGCGAAGTGTGGCTTCAAACAGAACTACCAAAAATAAATGACTCCAAATCGACGTCTGTTTTAATATAACATTTCTGGTGTTGCTTGTGGCACAATAATTACACACTTCCCCATATGCAGCAGAAAGAATCCAATATCACAGTTTTTTCATACTATTCGCTTGACTGTATTGGGTAACACAAAAGGAATGAATTAGGAAAAAAGTATGCATTCTCATGTGTTTACACCAGCTTTCAGTAAGTTTGTGGCTTTGTCCTGTGGTGGACATCTATGTTGTTTTGTCTATGTTATCAACAGGATACAGGAAGCAAGTTTGTTTTACCTTCAAAAAAATCACTTCTTGAACCACCGAAACAAAGTGTACACTTCTAGCATCACTAACTGGAAACTCCTTCATACTGAATACTGAATGCTTAATGACAACAGCAGTAGATGCACTGGCCAACAGCGTTCAAGCGCACTTTTTTGTGACAAGTCAAGCCCGTCCATGTAGCATACAACAATACAGCCATTGTAGTGCAGTTGAACATCGTTATTTAATAAAGCTTAAGTATTATTTAAATGTAAAATGAATTTCCCTATCATCAGCTACCGACACAATGTACTACTTCTTTCTCTTAGGGAACCGATGTTATGGTGACTAACCAGAGAGCTTTTTTTCATAGAGTTTTACAGAAGCAGGATGGTTCAGTTTCATGTGGTGTACCCTAATGTTGTTTATATGTTCTGGTCTGCACTGAGATATGGCGAGATTAAATGTTGCTGGAACATTGTGTGTGGAAGTGATTCACGGCAGTGGAATTCCCTGCTTCTGCAGAGCAGTTCTAGCAGCGTAATTGGCCCATTTATCACATTGACAGAGATAGACAGAAGATAGGGAACGAAGGTAGGCCGCAATTATACGAAGACAGAGAAAATGTAGGTTCTCTATATTCCATCATTTATATTCCAAGGTATTGCACAGAAATACTGGAGAAAGTCTGAAACTGCCACTCTTGTGAACATAAAGTATCGTGCAGATGTTGTACTTTGGGCATACTGCATAGGAAATACACTGTATATCTTCGCATTCTCTGTATTGTCTGTCGAAATATGATTACAATGTTGGTGGACACTCAAGCGTTGCACTCACTTACTGTATAGGACTGTATAGGGTGTAGCTACAAATAAAAGGTTTGATTTGATATTAATCAGAAGAATGTGTTAACATCACGTCTATGCCAGAACTTTTGTTGCTTTTGTTTCGATAACGCAGGCTGGACTTTTGTATAGGGACATAAGATAAACCTTAGCCAGGTCTGGAATTTGTCTAACTGCAAACAGTGTGGGAAAGGTGTGACATTCTAAACCCCTGCCACCACACACATGCACACGCACAAATACACACACACACACAAATACACACACACATATAAATTTCAAAAGGCCTAGTGCTGCAACTGTGATATAGAACATATGGACTTTAACTGGATGACTTCTTTTCTAAACACAGGCTGAAGACTCAGGAGGTAAACTTGTTTTTGAACAGACCAACAAAACAGACAGAAGACATAAAGAGTCAAAAATAAGGTAAGAATTATGTAAAAAAGATTAAAGAAACATTATGTAATATTTTGTTCACTTGTGTATAGGGCTGTCACGATTATGACATTTGGCTGGCGGTTAATTGTCTAATAAATTGTGACGGTTATGACAATTAATTAATTTTTTTGGTTCATGAAAATTTTTTCACATATTGTTGTGATTATTTAAATGAAATTTTTTGCAAGGTTTAGCTGGCTGGCAGTAAATATTAATACACATAACACATATTTGAAAGTAATTATTTAATGAATATATCTTTCAAAAACTGAAAATTCTTGATAAGAAATAAACATAATAAAGTGTCTGAAAAATAATTAAAAATAAAAATGCGATAAACTAACTATACCAGAACAGGCCTTAAATGGTAGCCAATCCTACTAAGGTCATATACGTACTGGATCACATGTCTGTAGTGAATTCCTGCAGCTCCCCCTAGTGTTTTTTTAGAGAGATGTGCAATCATTGAGGTGATCTGAAATCATTGCGATAAGGTCAAACAATCGCGATTAGACGATTTTTTAATCATTGTGACAGACCTACTTGTGTACATACTTATTATCCCAAATGTGTTTAATCCAGAAAATTTATCAGGACTCACAAATCGTGTTTATTGAAGACGTAATGAAATAAAGTTTTATAAACGTCACGTTATATTGTAAGCCAACAGACTGGCTTGATAAAACAACAGCAGAGTAACATGCCAGACCCTACAACCACACCATAAAAAAGATTTGCTGGTTCAACTGGTTCAAGTTTACTTAGTTGCCTAAATTTTTGAGTTAATTCTACTTAACTAAAAAAAAAGTTTACTAACATTTTTAAGTTGTATTAACTCAATGTCTTGAAGAGCACGTATGATCCGATTAAAGATTTTACACATCCTTTAGTGTGTGTGTTAGTACATGTTAACTTTATGCAAAGGTACGAATCCCAAATTAAACGATGACGCGAGTTATCGTCTCCAAATAATTTTTTTTTCTTAGACCACAGCAAACACACGGATTGTAGTCAACAGTTTACTTGGTCTGTTGACGTAGACTTGACGGTCATTATCATAATCCCGCCCACTTCTGACTTACAGCCTGTATACACTCTAAAAACAAACGGTGCTATATAGCACCAAAAGTGGTTCTTTGCTCGTAATCATAGAAGAACCGTTTTTAGTGCCATATAGCACCGGTGAAGAACCAGTGAAGCACCTGTGTAGAACCAAATAGTGTTATGAAGAACCATATGTGGTGCTATATGGCCCCTATTTGGTTCTACACAGGTGCTTCACTGGTGCTTCACCGGTGCTATATGGCACTAAAAACGGTTCTTCTATGATTACGAGCAAAGAACCACTTTTGGTGCTATATAGCACCGTTTGTTTTTAGAGTGTAGCCTATGTTTTCATATTTAACTCTTTCCCCGCCATTGACGAGTTATCCCGTCAATTAAGAGAAAATGCTTCCCTGACAATGACGTTTCTCTGACGAATTTTTATGGAATTCTATAATTCTGCTATTATTCACTAGGTGGTGCTCTTAATTTATAAAACACTGAAGCAACAACTAATTCAAAAACCGTAAAAACTCTGTTAAACCTAGGTGTTTTCAGCAATAATTCAGTATCTGGTATCCCCAGAATGTGTCTGTAAAGTTTCTGCTCAAAATACTCCACAGATCTTTCATTGTACGATGTTGAACATGGCCATTTGTGGCTGCAATGAAAAACGTGCTATTTTTGTGTGTGTTTCTTTAAAATCAAAGAAAGCTGCGGTTCCCCTCCCCGTATGCAAAGTAGGTGGTAGAGCGCTTACACATGTGCTTTGGACTACATCAAAACATGCATCTCTGGCAGAAGGTTGAACTATGCGCTCATAAGGCGGAGTCTGTGGTTGGGCCGTAATCAATGTGACATCACATTGATAGGGGATTACTAAACAGCGTGTTTTGTGTGAATGTTGTGGTTCAAAGGAGATTAAACAAAGAAGAAAAGATGGATTTGTATAATAACAGAATGTTTCTGCACACACACTGGCGACTCATTTTCTGCTAGAAACAGGTATAAAAGTGCATTTTTTAGGTTAGGCTAGGGCTGCACGATTTGGAGAGAAAATCTAATTACGATTTTTCTGATCAAAATTGCGATTCGCGATTTAACGTGCGATTCATTAGTATATAATAAAAGAGCTACATCCAGGTTTGTTGTGGTGGTTTTAATAGCACCCAAGAAAGATGCTGTGCTACTGTTTATTTAAAACCTATTAAACATTGTGCCAAGTTCTCTGCAGGACTTTGCTCTTCTGCAGACACACTTTTTTTTTAATCTAAGAACATTAAAATACAATTTAACAAAAATTTATTGAAAGTTTTATTTAAAATAACATATAGGCCAATGTATTTTGGCTGTCACTACAACAATGCTTCTGACAAGCAAATGTTTAGTTTTTTCTAGACTATACTCATCTTGTTTTACTTTTCAGGCATCTGTAATAAATGTAAATATATTAGTTATTAGAATCTATGATTTAACATAAGCAAAAAATACAAATAAAAGACTGCACAGTCCTCACTGTAGGATTTTAAATGTGGAGCTGCAGAAGCTTGTTCAGTTAAGAGTAAGGACTGATTTTTATTTTTGGTGTGTAATAAACATTTCTGACACAGAAAGTACCAGGTTACTGTAACTTTAAGACACAAGACAGCTTTAAAACTGCTCTGCTTCAGTATACTGATAAACATCCAGCTGTTTATGTTCACTTAGACAAGAAAGAAAACTTAAGTTTAGTGATCACGCGTGTGCTGACTGCTCTCTGTGTGCGCGCTTCATGAACCCTCATGCCTGTAAATATTCAAAGCGGTGCAGATGTGCGCGTGCAAGAAAGTATAATGTACCTCTTTCGTCTGCTGTGTTCCGGGCTTTAATGAAAGCTGCTTATAGTCTGATGAGGCGCTTGTCATTGTTTGCGATGCATGACGAGAAACGGACGTATATACACCTTTCTTTAAGTCCAACATTACACAAAAGGGAAATGTTTTCGCACATTTTTGTCCTCTCATTTGCCGGTTAATGAGTTATAATGGGTTTTTAAAATGACTGAATCCAAAATCTGCCAACTTCATGACATTCCGCGTTGTGCAGTTAATTCCATTTGTATGCATTTCACGATTCTGTCCGTGTTTTCCGCATCGCGGAAATCATATGGCCGTACACTTTGTTGAGGAGTTGAACTGCTGCTCGCTCGCTGATGTTTTCCAAATGGTGTTATCTGACGTGTAGTCAGCACCTCAGTGTTAATGCACTCTATTGGTTTAAACTGCATCAAACGTAAAATGCGCATGAAGCGAACTGTCAAAAACTGCGTACTAGATGATTGTTACATTTGATAGTTTTGAATCGAAATAATCGCAGCTCTTGCGATTCAAAAATCGCGTCCATTCACATCGCGATTTCGGTTTAAAAACGATTAATCGTGCAGCCCTAGGTTAGGCAGGCTTTAATGTTTTGATCATCATTCTGAATGTGATCTCTTAACCAAAGTCCTTTACAAAAATGTGAGTTCTGTCCAATGATTTGTGATCTGCAGCAGAGGTGAATTCCCACCATTCCACAGGATCATCAATCTAAAAGACAGTGTTGTTGTTTTGCCTTGAGCAGGGAAAATTACATATTGTGCCTTTAAAGTATCCTTGCAATCAAGTTGCATGGCTTCTTTTGTTTGCTAGTGTACTAAGTGTCACTTTTGGCAGATATACCCATGTAAAAACGGAAATGAACAGACCAAAACATTTTGATGACTCATCTTGCACTGTACAGATTTTTGTCCAATCAAATGCTCCAAAATGAAAATGCATGCAAATGACGCAAATCATGGCCGCACTAATAGACAGAAACAAACACACACATATACAGATCCGGCTGTATGCTGCACTTTTCCCCTTGACTCATCACTAAGGCCAAAATGTAATACAGTACTAGTAAGCACAAATCAGACATGCTCACAGCTTTTAGGCTATCAGAAACCTGCACTTATAATGTGCGTGTTTGATTAATGGGTTGATCAATGTCAATATAAAATTTTCACACCATCTTATAACTTTCATTCTTTATAGTGTATAGTAAAGCCAAGACCATTACACACTTTTTCTCTGGAGGTAAGCTCTACCCCCAGGGGAAATTATACATCTTGATTATTCTTGTTGTGTTACATGGAAACAGACTGTTCAAACGCCCCCTGCCATTGCACTGCCGCTTCCCTGCCGCCCTTTCTGCCAAAGTAGGACTGTGGCAGAGTTGGGTAAATGGCACACATATGGGCCTCTCTCTGGGGCTACAGATAAAACGAGAGCACCCCTGTTTCTCCTCAATCATATACACAAGCCTTCAGTGGCATAGAAACTAATCTAACTTAAAAAGAGGAGGAAGCACAATTATAATCATCCTAGTTCCTGAATACTAATGTGATGTTATACCTTTCAGTAGACTCTTATTTTTATTTTTTTCTTCACAATGGCTAAATCGATAATGATATTGAAGCACATTTTGTTCAAGCTCAAGTAAATGTTTGAGAAGTCACAAATATTTAGCAATATTTGGCTGGGTTGAGACCACTGCACAGTGCATATATAGCAAATGGGACGGCTGAAGGTAAAGGGTTAACTGGAGATGTCTCTGGCATATCTCTGAGCCTCTAGCACATCACGTTCCTCACAGATTTTGTATGTCAGTTGTTACACACCCTTAAACTTACTGACACTTTTCTTTTGTCCCATACAAAAAATGTCCTCCTCATCTAGCTCTCTGAACCCCTCACGTTTTGAGCTCCATAAGAAATATAGTGATGCAATAATGACTCATACATTATAGACTGTCATGTCTCTTGTTAAGTCTCTTTAGGCCTTATTTACTAAAGCAGCCACTCTCTGAACTTTCATACGAATGGGGTCCCTACAGTAGTTTAAAGCTGCCTTTGGTGAACCCCATCCTTGATTTTAAGAGTGGAACATTTCATTGCTGTCATACCACTCTGTATCTCAGTTGCCTAGCAACTGTGGTCCATTGAAAAGATGCCCGGGATCGTCACTGGGTTTAATAAAACAGTCAGATTAATAGGGCCTAAGGATGTTGCCATTCTAAGAAGAAAATTGTACTTTACTGGTTAAATGGAGTCTGGATTACATGAATATTTTTATAGATAAATGTGTCATACAGACATTCTGGTGTAGACTTTTTTTGTCCTTAACAAGAGCTATTTCTATTCACTTGTTTATACCATGTCACATTGTAAAATCTTAATGTAATAATGTCAGGAAATATAATTGGAGATAATATAATAAGGCTTCGGACATAATCCATAAATGTTTAATCAAGATACTGACTACATTTGTAATCATTATTGGTTTATAAAAGGCCGTGATGAACTTTAGAGGGATAGTTCACCCAAAAATGAAACTAATGTCATTAATGACTCACCCTCATGTCGTTTCAAGCTTGTGGGACCTCTGTTCATCTTCAGAAGCACAGTTCGGGGTGTTTTATATTTGGTCCGAGAGCTTGTTGACCCTTCATTGAAAATCTACGTGCGGTATACTGCCAATGTCCGGAAGGGTAATAAAAACATCATCAAGGTGGTCCACGTGACATCGGTGGGTCAGTTGGAATGTGTTGAGGCATTGAAGATACATTTTGGTCTAAAAATAACAAGAACAACAACTATATTTAGCATTGTCTTCTCTTCTAGTTCTGTTGTGAAGCGCATGCGCGAAACTAAAGTCACGTGACTGCAGTGACGCGGATGACGTACGACACGGCTGACGTGTTATCTGGTGCACCCCAGCTGGTTTTTTTTGTGCACCCAGGCTTCATTTACAGTCTGATGCACGCTGTAAGTTTGAAAAAAAACTTTGCAAACATGTCTGAGGACACGTCATCCGCGTCACTGCAGTCACGTGACTTTAGCGCTTCACAATGCTGAATAAAGTCAGAATTTTTGTTATTTTTGGACCAAAATGTATTTTCGATGCTTCAACACATTCTAACTGACCCACTGATGTCACATGGACTGCTTGATGATGATGTTTTTATTATCTTTCTGGACATGGACAGTATACCGTACGTCATGGGCGGAGCGAGGGGGTGGCTTCTGGGGCACAAGTCCCAAATGTTTTGTCAAAAGCCCCAAATCTTTTCAGATCTGTTAAATGAATCCATCCAGTACACTAGGTGGTGGCATTCAGCTTTAAACTCTCCAGTCCCCCACTCCAGGGAAAACGAATGAGAGCATGTTTAGGCAAATTAATATGCTGAATCTCCCCACAGTAAACGCATTTTCAAAATGTATTCATTATTACATTTCCTTCGTTATTACTGTAAGTGTATATTTATACATGCGATGTAAATACTGTTAAATAGCGTCAACTGATATATTTTCTGCATAGATGGATATACGATTAATTTTTTTAAGACGTCGGAAGTAAGAAGGTGCTAATAGCTACTTAGGCAGCTTATGTTTTGTCTGTATGCATTTCTCTGAAATTCCCATTGATTCCCCTCAGAAATACATTGATAGACAGTTATAAAGGTGAATCCTTAATCTCTTACATTAAAATATCCTTATGTGTGATCATTGTCATTGCAAATAGGGAGATCTTCCATAAGCAGGTGAGAAATTGTTCTGCTAGTGAAGTCAAAATTTTATTCTTTCTTATGTAGCTTTATAGTTACTGGATTAGCCTTCAGCAAACATATTTGCCTATTTTTTGGATGGGAGAAGTTGGAGTGTCATTGTCAAAGTTTGTTGGTTTCGAAATGACAATACAGAGAACCTTGCTGTGTTCTCTGTATTGTCATTTTGAAACTGTGACATAACAGGTTTTGACAATGACACTTGAACTTTTCTTGTCCAGAAATAGGATGAGAAAGGATTAAAAAATAGTAATAGGATAAAAAAATAACTTTACAAAGCTGCCGTAAATGGAGAAAAAATATTAGCAGGGAACCATTCTTTGAAACCCCTAGATTTGGGCTAAGCACCCAATGTCTACAAGGTCTGGCTCCGCCCCTGCCATATTTTCAATGAAGGGTCAACAAACGCTCTGACTAAATCATCTTCAACTGTGGTCTGAAGATGAACGGAGGTCTGACGAGTTTGGAACGACATAAGGGTGAGTCATTAATGACATTATTTCATTTTTATTTAAAATGTAATTTTATTATTTCACAGTAATTCCACTACTTTTAGCGGTAACGAGCATGTAACAAAGTATTTTTTTTAAATCAAGTAACGCAGTTACAATTACTGAAATTTAAATAAGTTTGTTACTCGTGTTACTCTATTTTGTGAAAAATGAACACTTGCAGACAAGACATTTCTGATCTAATGTCGCAGGACCATGGTGGCACAATGAATAATAACACAGAAGGTGTGTTACTTTAGGGACAACACATTAAATGCATCATTTTTTACAGTGATTATAGAATGAGGTCACTGTGACAGCTGATAGTCTAGCATCCCCTGCTGTTTATTCTCAGCAGCATGCTTTAATGTTTAACCCCACTGCAGGAGGGCCGACTGAGATTAAAAACTCAGATACACCAAAGACCTTTGAGCTCACAGTCAGGACAGGTGTGTCACAGTGTGTTATCAATACCCATATGGCAGAGACACATAATGAAAGAAACAGTTACACTAAATTACAAACGACATCTAACTTAAATTTAATATTAAGATTGAATCTTAAATATTTCTTCAGCATTGTAAGACATTTACGCTTTTTGCTGAATTTATCGAGAGTCATATGGGCCATTCCATGCAAATGTCAACCTTATTATGAAAAGTAAAGTTTTTATCCAACGTTTTTAACAATACTGTAATTTCAGATGTCATGGTTTAAATAACCATCCAAACTCTTTGTCAAGTTTTTAAAACATTTTTTTTGTAAATGTAAAATTCAGAATTTTCATGTCCATAATGGAACAAGTCACATCCATAATGTTGTTTCTTCCTCATAAATGCGCATACAAAAATTTTAATAAAAATAAAATGTTTAAAGAGCTGCCCCTTTACCAGTTTGGGGTCTTCTAAAATCTGGTTTGTGCATTTTATACTGCAAAAAAATGACTTTTTTTGTCTTGTTTTCAGTAAAAATATCTAAAAATTCTTTAATTAAGATGTACTTTCTTGATGAGCAAAAAAATAAGTCTAGTTTTCAGACAAAAAATATAACATTTAAGTGAATTTGTGCTTAAAACAAGCACTTGTTTTGGGCACTAATTTACTTAGGGGCGTTTTCCTGGACAGGGATTAAACTAGTCCTAGACTAAATAAGAGCTGTCCAAACTGAAAACAACTTGCACTGACATATCTTTAAATACATCATTGCCCTTTGTTTTGCCTCAAAATGCACACAAGTCAAAGTGATGTTTTTAGTAAGGCATGTTTGTTAAAACTAGTTATATTTTATATCCTACCACTGGCTTAAGATAATCCCTGTCCAGGAAACCACCCCTTAAAGTTTAATTTTTGGTCTAAAAACTAGACTTATTTTTATTTTGCTCATCAACACTGAAAAAAAATATTCATTCAATTTACTCAATTTTTTAAGGTAAGTGGTTGCAATCAATTTAATTAAGCTACATTTAAACAAAAGGTTTTTTTAAATGTAGCTTAAATATATTGATTGCAACCACTTACCTTAAAATTAAATTGAATGAAAAAATCCTTTTTTTTTCAGTAAAGAAAAAACATTTTTAGATATTTTTACTGAAAACTGGACAAAAATATTTTGCAGTGTAATTCACAGAATTCCAACAAATGTCTCCCAAAAAAATGGGTCCTTTTTTGTCACATCTATTATTCCTCATATAAATGAGAAAACTCATAAATATCCAGATTTTTTTCTGATGTCTGGGAAATATATAATTTAGAAAAATATACACAGATGGTTGGTAATAAATGCTCTGTAAATGTATATTTCAAGTTTTGCCTGCAAATATCACATCCATAACGCTGGAATTGCTATTTACCTTTGTGTTTCAGAGCAAATAAAGTCTAAATCTACAGCCTCATGGCCACCAACAACACCGCTAGCATTGCCCAGGCTCGCAAACTGGTGGAGCAGCTCAAGATGGAGGCCAATATAGACAGAATAAAGGTGAGAGGAATAAACATAACTAATAACTAAATACTCCATTGCAAATACATGACACTGTTCATTTAAGTTAAAAGCGGGGTGCATGATCTCTGAAAGCCAATTTTGACATTTAAAATCACTTAAACAAACACGCCCCTACCCCAATAGAATCTGGACCTTCTTTTGATTGACCCGCCCCACACATACGCAACTCAGGCAACGATGTAGACACGCCCTTTAATGCTGATTGGCTACAGGTGTGTTTTGGTGCTCGGCCCGACTCGTGCACCCCGCCTTTAATTCAACCTACTACTTTAGGTTTTGGCTTGTGAAGTTGACATAACTTATAAAATCAAGTTTTATAATTGTTTAACCTAATTTTTTAAGTTAAGGTAACATAAAATGCATATTTTTTTTGTATGTTGTTGTTTTATGACTATGTATGTGACTATATGTGTTTGTACGCTTCCACATCAGGTCTCAAAAGCAGCAGCAGATCTGACATCATATTGTGAAGCCCACGCTAAAGAAGATCCACTGCTGTCTCCTGTGCCTGCATCTGAGAATCCATTCAGGGAGAAAAAGTTCTTCTGTGCCATCCTGTAACCGGTGCTGCCCAGCCATGGACTCACCTGCTCCCTCTGGGATAAACTCGTGGACAAAAAACATGTTGATCTTTTACAAGGGCTGAAGAAGTGCAGAGGAGAACCTTTAAATTCTCCCGGTTCTCTATGAGCCCTGATTGTGCCACTGGCTCCACCGTGTGGCATTGAGTTTCAAAGTTCAACATGGTCACAAGAATCTGTTGAAATTGAGGAGGGAGAGCAGCAAAGAAGTGACTGTCATTGTAGCAGATCAGCCAGGATGTGTTGTGAAATTATTAAAGTATTCAAAGGTTTCTGTGGTTCTGATAAGATATTCGAATAATTTGCTTTATTGAATTTTAATGGGGTGTGATCGATAATCTGATCACCCATCTTAAAAACACGTTGATAATTAAAGTGATTGTGTTATTTCTTTATTTTATTTTTAACAATTTCTTTTTCAGATACAATTGCTTTAAGATTACAATTTAGGTAGCCGTCTGTAGCCAATTGTGGGTACAGGAAAACCTTTTTTTTATTTAAAGAATGATAGTTTAGTGAACTTTTATAATAAATGAAGCTTAGACAAATATTCTTCAAAGAAATACTAAATTCTGATTGTGCAGCTTATTGTTTTCTTTTGTTTTTAAAAGCATAATTCAATTTATACTCTTTGTACAAAAAATGTTAGCTAGTTTAACCGTGTTGTGCTATATGCTTCTAATATTTGTGGTGATAACAATAATAACTGCATGAAGCCTGACAATGTGTGTCTTTTTCTTTCAAACTGACAAGGTAATGTAGGGCAATTTCCCAGACAGGTTTTTGATTAATCCAGAACTAGCTTACAAAAAACAATACTGGTGTTCATCTTGAGACAAAACAATGTCGCTGATATATGTTAATATATGTCAGGGCAAGATGTTTTTAAATGAAGGCAGTTTAAACATGCATTTTAGTCTGGAATAGGATAAGCCCTGTCCGGGAAACCGCCCTATATGGTTCAGTTAGTAATGTTTTACGTTATGTTATCCAATAGGAGCGTTGTATTGGACATACACTGACACCTACAGGCGTAGGTAGAGTAGACGCAATATTTAAAGGGACAATAAGTAGGAATTCTAGTCATCGAGACATTCACACGGAAATTTGCATCATGGGAGGGGCTTCTGCCACTCCACTCACTTCCTGTAATCATGTCACTACGTGTACACTTCCTGTAATCATGTCACTAAAGTTCAAAATTTTTAACTCCCGCATTTCCCGCGGCTTAACACTCAATTCGCGCAAACTAGACGTGCGAATGAGCCGGAATTGCGTCTTACGTGCACTATTCGCATGGCGAGACCTCCAGACGCGTATCAACGCGTCTTCACATTGACTTAACATTGGAATCACTCGCGCTTGACCCCTCTACCACGGCGGGTGTGAACGCAACATGACGCGATGCCCCGCGTTTGGTGTGTCCGTAACATAACGCAGTACCAACATTTACTTTTTTAAATTGAAACAACCAAATTTTACAGTGAAGGTACACAATCTATGCAGCATAGTCTAATTTCTTGCACATATGGGCATTTCTTGGACCGGTTTTAGAATAAATTAGGATTAGGCATTAGTTTTATTTTAACATATAAGTAGTTTTTACAAACAAACCTTATAAAAAACATTACTGGTGTGCCCTTGAGACAAAAATGAGACAATGGTTACATTTTAAGATATGTCAGTGCAAGCCGTTTTCAGCTAGGACAGCTCAAACAAAGATTTTAGTCTTGGACTAGACTTTAGACTGTCCGGGAAACCGCCCCATAATTATTTAACTTAAAACAATACACTAGAGTAAATAAACATAAACATTAATGTCTCTAATGTCTGACCCTTTCTGTGAAATCCAGGATTATTTTTTTTAAATCACAGATTTTACATTGATTTAAATCTTTGACATGATCTTACTCAGTAAATATTAAAGATATCAAGGTTTTGCAGAATTTTCTTTATTTTGATTTTATGTAGAAAACAGTAAATCAATAAAAATTCATTTTCAATGTGACATATTAGAACAAGTTAACAAAAGCAAGAACATTTCAGTTTTTAAACGTGCTTTATTACTTCTCTCCACACAACATCACTCAGATATTGCTTGTTTATTACCTTACATATGGTCAGCTATTCAATTAGTGACATGATGACTCAGACTCTGACCCAGACACAAACACATGCACAATGACACCAACATATGTCTCATTCTAGGAAATGGCAGACTCATCACACGTCAGCTTTTCACAAATGCATCTGTGTGATGTATTGCCATGGAGACTGGACTTATGACAATCTGGTAATGTGTGAATCATTGTAACAGAAGAAGGACCGTGATACCTTATCACATCCATTCTACATAAACAGGATCAAATGTCCTTAATGCTTTTCCAAAATGACAAAAATATTTACACCTACATAGAGGTTTTGCCCCTTAAGGGGGGTTAAGGGTTTTAAGCTTGCCTTTGTATATTTTTCTGTCCTTATTTACTTACTTATGTCACCTATGTTGTGCTCTGTGTAAAATCTAAATGAAGTTCCTCCTTTATTTGATCAACTAACATTAATTCGTTCTGGGTTTGATTTTTATCTATGACGTAGAACTTTCTCTTTTGGACAGCAGGTGGCAGAATAGTATCACATATAGTCTATTTGATTTATTCAACGCAGGTCATTATTAATTTTATGCTAATGAAAGTAATCATGTTGTACCTGTAGTGTGAATGAAAAAATATTCTAAAGTGGTTATGTATCTGAAACATCAAAAGAGGTGAAAATGAATTTATATCTTAGGTTTTTGTTTTTTTAGAATTTGTATATGCCTTTGGGTGTTTGCAATACGTCCCTTCAGAAAAATACAATTTCATGTTATGGATATTAAAATAAAATACATTCAGAAATACTTTTGAAGCTATTGTCATACGATTGATTTCTTTTGGTTTGGTTAAAAAATGCATTTTACTATTTACTATTAATAGAGATTATTTATGTGATTCAGTGTGATACATTTATCTGTACACTCTTAAAAGTAAAAGGGCACTTAAAAGGTTCTTCACTGTGATGTCATCAAAGAACCATTTTTGGTTCCTCAAAGAACCTTTCAGTCACAGGGTTTTTATAGAACCATTTCTTTCTTACCTTTTTATAAAAAACAACATTTTATTGAACAAAAAAGTTAAAGGTTCTTTATGGAACCATTTAGCCATAAATGGTTCTTCAATGGCATTGTGCGAACCTTTATTTTATACGAATCCTGACTGCATCTGTTCCCTGTCAGTGCTTTAGCTTTTTACATTCTGCCTGAACTGCTTCTTTGGATTTCTAGTCATAAATGTTTCATGTCAGCAAAAATAGGCTAAAAAGAGTTTATTCTTGAAGTTTGGATATAGAAAGATGTTCACGTGTAAATAAATATTTGAATGACTGTCCATAATCAGTTTTTCATGATATATAGTTATATTATAAATATTTTATATATTTTTTACGTAAAAGTTGGGTTAATGAGTCTCATTAATTTGATTCTGATTGGTGGATGTCAAGATTATTTGAAAGAACAAGAGGACAAATGCACCAGGTGGTGCATGCACTTCTGGAGCAAAGAGATTTGTGAAATTCAATATAAATTCTCAAGGAAAATACTAAAAATAAACAAATGGAGAAGACATTGTTATAATCACCAAATGTATCCTTGTTTTATAACTTTTTGTGGAGAAGAGTTTCCATTTTTATTACGAAATGGATCCACACATGACTGAGATTTCATTGAACACACAGCAGACAGAACACGTCATGTCAAGTAAAGCTATGCTCGCTCTAGGACCCGGTGACTCTTCTTACGTCTTTTGGCTACTTGATGCTCTCGTCTGTGTGGACTTCATACAAGCCCACAGATGACCAGCACAGTATACAGGTGGTGTCTCTAGATACGCCGGATCGTGTCCAAATAAATAATCACAAAGGAAAACATATCACAAGTATCTATACTGCGAACGTGCTCATCCATGTGTTTGCGCACCGCTTGCGGGAACATCACGCATGAGACAACGCTGGAAGGGCGGGAACTTTATTAGGCTACTTTATCTCAAAGAAGCTTAACTTTAACAGAGGTAATATTAATTTATTCTTTTTTTTCTTTTTTTAGTTAAAAAAAAATCATGCGTAAGTAAAATATGCCAACCAGACCAGCCTAACTGTTACTCAAGAAGTTTGTGTAGTTGTACATTATTTTTGTTATGTTTGGACAGACTTAATTTTTTTAAGTTACATTTCGAAGTATGGTTGCAATGTGTGAAACATTTCCATATTTTGAAACTTTTTAAACAGACTCGGAGTGTCTGTGGCTCCATCGCTTTTGGCTCTCTTGCGCGTTTTGGAGATGCTTTTGCGCGCTTTCAAACGCAAAACGCTTGCTATCAAAATTAAATTCGTTTTTGTCTTACTTTATCCATGTATAATTCTCAGAGTGACTTCTTTGTCAGGATTAGCTCAACAATGAACCATCATGGATTTCTAATCTACCTTTCTGTTATGGCTTTTTGGCGAACACGGTAAGCAAACAACGATTTATTTATTTACTGTGTGTTTGTGTGTTAGTCTTTCTCACAATAGTCTGTTATACATTGCCTCATGTTATGCGTTCTTCGTGCCATATTTGTGTCATTCAAATGTGTACGTGAGAAGCTTTTGTGGATGATGATACTGTGTTACATTTAACAACCATCATTTAACATCAATTATAAACCATACGTGAATACACAGTTTAATAGTTACTGTATTAAACTTCTGCTGTGGATGGTGGTGGTTATGTAGGCTATAGTAGTACAATGTCTGTAGTGAGACATATAGGTAGTGTTATAAATAAGGCTTCAAAATGACTAAAACCAGCTAATTACACACCACGATTAAACAGTGTTTGGTTTCTATTCTTTTAAGATAAATTCTTAGGTGATTTAATATAGCTGCCATCTCAGAATGTTGGTGCTTTTGCCAGATATCAGTCCCTTCATAAGCCCTCTAAGATGAAAAGCATATGCCGATCAGAGCCAGAGGGCTTTCTTTGAATGTAACTCTATGTATGTATTATATAGTATGAACACAGAACAGAATTTTGATATCAAATGTGTCTTGCACAGTTCTGGTGTAGAGGTGTCAGGCTCAGATGCCTTTAAAAACAACATTACGCTCTTCACTCGGATTTTGGACCGACTGCTTGATGGCTATGACAACAGGTTGAGACCTGGTCTCGGAGGTAAGAGTACAGAGCTGACACCAGTTAAACCGTGTGATTATCGGGGAATATTGGCTTGTGAGTCATTATTGCCCTGCACAGCCTCATTAAACATCCTAATTTCCTCATGTCATTACATTCGTATACTCATGTACTAATGAAAATTACAATCAGAGTACTGAGGAAAATTAAAATCATAGTGATTTTCATAAACATACTTTTGTATTACAGATGCAAGCCAATGTAGCACTTGGTTAAAGGTGCAGTGTGTAATTTTTAGAAGAATCTCTTGACAGAAATGCCAAATAATATACAAAACTATATTGTCAGGGGTGTAAAAAGACCTTTCATAATGAACCGTTATTTTTTATTACCTTAGAATGAGACGTTTTATCTACGTACCGAGGGTCCCCTTACATGGAAATCGCCATTTTGTGCTGCCATGTTTCTACAGATCCCTTAACGGACAAACTTTTTTTACTAAGTTGTCGCCGACGATGACATGTTTATCTGGTGGCATCTACCGTAGCTTCTCTATGGGTTTCAAAAGCGAGGGGTGATCAGTGGACTGAGCCATTGGTTGCAATTTGCAACCTCACCACTAGATGCTGCTCAAATTTACACACTGCACCTTTAAAAACAAGATGAAGTTTTAATTGCATTCAGGTGAATGTGTGCATGAAAAACATAGAAACGTTAACAAAATGTTACTAATGTACCGGACAGTGATGGGAATAACGGCGTTATAAGTAATTGGTGTTAGAAACTGCATTATTTTTTTCAGTAACAAGTAATCAAATAAATTACTGTTTCCCCCGTTATAACGCCGTTATCGTTACTGACATTAAAATGCTGCGCGTTACTAAAATTGATCTCACTGTAGTGATTTTCACCCACGTATACTCGCTCTCTCAGCAAAACACAGTTTTTCTCTTGTGTGTGTGTGTGTGTGTTGTGAGAAACATAACTGATGATGATTGGTGTGTGTGTGTTAGAGGGGGTGGGAGAACCACAAAGCTGATGATGATTGGCTTAATTTCCATCGTTAGCCAACCAGAGGCAGAGTTCACAACATGCACGCACACTCGCACAGTCCGAGCACGCAGTATAAAAAAATCTGAGTATCTTGGTCACTTTGTCGCTAGATTTAGCAACTTTCTACCACTTTAGCGACTTTATAGGACAAATCTAGCTATCTTTTCTGGCGTGGTTGGAGACTTTTGTAGACTGACATGAAAATACGCGTCGTTTTCTTCTCTTAACAATCAGCGGTGCTGCTGCTGTGCCCTATCTCAAAGCACTGACATGCAGCCCGGTAATCGTGCATCAATCACTCCGAAAACACTGGCGACAGGGCGATGGCAAGTACAACAAGCTCAAAGGTAGCGGTCGCAAACACGAAGTATACAGCACTACTTTTCCATTGTTGAGGTGAAAGGCAAGAATGTTTGTGTAATGTGCAACTTATGCCCATGAAAAAAAGTCTCTCCACGTCTGTGGCAAGTAATTCTGATCTAATAAAGCACCTCACATCGTCACATGCTGCCACAAAATTAGTAATTTCTCTTAAGTATCCATTTTAGTCATTTAACATATTTAATTTTGTAAGGGGCATTCAAGTTATTTGAAATATTAATTAGAATTTTTTACTGTAAGAAACGCAGTAATTACTTTTCCTGGTAATTAATTACTTTTATAATAATGTAACGCAGTTACTAACTCAGTTACTATTTGTGAGAAGTAATTAGTAACTATAACTAGTAATGTTCCCAACACTGGTACCGGACTGCCATTATCAGAAGCATCTATCAAAGCGGCATGTTTGCATGTTTGCGGTTGCAAGTTTTCCCATTGCTAAATTAAAGGAAAACACCACAGTTTTTCAATATTTTACTTTGTTCTTACCTCAACTAGACAAATTATGACATACCTATCTGTTTTCAATCCGTGCGCTTCATCTTTGTGCAGCGCGTCGTGAATGTGTTAGCATTTAGCCTAACCCCATTCATTCCTTAGGATCCAAACAGGTATGAATTTAGAAGCCTATTTTTAAAGACTGTTACATGAGTTCATATAAAAATATGAACTATATTGTATGGCGGAAGAGCACTTTGTTTGCAGTAAGTTCCTCCCTGTTTGGATCCTAAGGAATAAATGGGGCTAAGCTAAATGCTAACACATCCACAACGTGCTGTACAATGATTAAGTGCACGCATTGAAAAAAGATAGGGATGTATTAATTCATCTAAGTTGAGGTAGGAACATAGTAAAATATTGAAAAACGGTTTTCCTTTAAAGAGAGGTTGATATACCAATGATGCTATTCTTATGAATGAAATAGAGAAAAACAAAACCAGCGATATCAGCTCCACTTAATAATCAACTAATCCTGCCTGTTCAGTCTGTCAATACCAGCTTACAATGCCCCCTGACATTATTTTAAGCTCTAAGCTAGGAAATAAAAGGTCAGTATGATCTTCTATGATGCAAACAGATTTTGTGAGCGTTTGGTATTTTGTTAAATTACTTTCAGTGGACAGGTACACTGTTGCCATGGTAATTATGTTAAATACAAGATACAGAAATGTCAGGGAACCTCTCTTTAGGGAGATGGCTATTCTGTCATTCGGAAAACCGTAACAGTCAACTTGGATCATGTCCGACACCTCAGCCAATAAATAATGATCAGTAACATCAGTGATGGGCATTCAGGGTGTTGTGACAGTCAGTTACAGTTTACACTTTACAGAAAGCTGAAAGCCAGTGAAAGAAAATATTGATTAAATAGTAATAGCTGTAATCCCAATGGCATGGCAATTCGTACATATTGTATGAGGTGGCTAATTCGTAAGAACACATTCTGCCATCTCTTATGAAACAACATTTTAAGTACAAACTTAAATACAGTTCCCAACAAAAATATTGTTTAGTGTAAATCATGTCGAAGATCAGGCTGTCGATTCATTAAATAATATGTTATTTCATTACAAAACCAGTCTTCAGCTGAAGCCTCTCCTCCATTGACTTGTCTCCATCCTTGAGTTACATGTTGTTATGCTAACCTTGCAGGCATGGTGATGTCATTACAATCATGTATTATTTTCTATCATCTGTGCAACACAAAGATCTTAGGCAGAATGACAGAGCTTGCCCACAAGAAAATGGATGGTGATTCATACTTACAAAATCCTAAAAGTAAAAAAAATCAGAGCACAGGTTGTACTGACCTGGGGTTTTTATAATTTATGATGCCAGTGAGCCCCAAATATGATCAACTTTTGTGAGGGATCTGCTTCCAAAAAGTATGTATTTATGTCTATACACTGGGTTATTTTAAAGCCATGTTGGGTACAGAAATGCACGGTGCGCCGCTTGGTTAAAATTGACCCCTGGGTTATTTTAACCCAACTGCTTCAACCCAACATTACCGTATTTTTTGGTCTATAAGCAGCGTTTTTTTCATAACTTGGCTGGTGCTGCGTCTTATAGTCAGGTGCACCTTGTAAGTCAGTATGAATTCATTTTGACATTTATGAGTCAAGAGACAAAATTACCGTCTACAGCCGCGAGAGTCCGCTATATGCTGCTTCTGTATTTATGTAATTTAATGGATTTAGTAATGTGGAATGACGAGTATGCGAACTTCACACTAGTTGGCTTGCTCGGTTAATTCAACCTTCCAGGTAAGTTCTGTATGCTATGGTTTATTGTTTGAATAATTGATAATATTACTTTAACGTACAGACATCTATTCAGCGTGCTGTTCTTTCTGCTATTGTTTAGTTGAATAACTTGCCTTTTAGATTAAATGTCTGTTCTTCAGCTTGGATTTTGTGAATTAATTTTCTAAATAAACACGACGTATAGTCCACTGTGACTTATATATGTTATTTCGTCTTAAGGACGCATTTTTGAATGATGTGGCTTATACTCCAGTGCGGCTTATAGTCCGGAAAATACAGTAGGTCATTTTTAACCCAGTATGTGTACTATGCATTTCTGTACCCAACATGTTCCCCAATATATACCCATTATGGTTTAAAAATAAATAAATTAGATAAATAGTAAGTGTGATTTTATAACATATTGTTCAAACCTAAAGGGATAGTTCGACCAAAAATGAAAATTATCCTATGATTTACTCACCCTCAAGCCATGCAAGATGTATATGACTATCACCTTTCAGACAAACAAAATCGGAGTTATATTAGATTATACAACAGTTCTTTCTGGTTCTCGAATCTGATTGGCTAAGAGCTATGCGATATTCTACTGATAACGGCACAGTAACCGCTTCACCTGTAGTATCATTCCGCCACCTAGTGAATGGAGGTCCTTTAAACAGGCTCATCTCTGAATGGAAAAACTGCACACACACACGGACAAACACAGACGCGCTGTTTTTAAACACTCTCCGTGTGTCTCATAAGTTCACTAGCTCGTAAATCAGTCTGTGAATCCCAATCGGAAGCGACTATTCCGTCAAAGATCAGTGCTCTTGGATGTTACGTTAAACTTAATGGGAGTAATGTCTTGTCACATTGTGTGGACGATTAACACTTGGAAAGAGGAATGTAAACAATATTTTTTCTGGAGCGATATCTCTTCTCAAAACGCGAAAACACCGTGGAACTGCAGGTAAGCACCGCAGCTTTTAAATGTGGACATTGATCATTTATTTTACCGTGACTATTAAAACATGTTATGAGATATCGCCACTGGTATATTTAGAAGCACCATGAAAAAACATCTCTCTGACACTTATAAAAAACAGTTTTATACTGACAAGAACAAAGTCTAATAATAATCGAGTTCTCGTATCGCGTTTAGATGAAATGGTAAACCAATAGTAACATTATAGAAGTATAGTTTTATTAACTTTTACCTCGCGCCAAAACAATAACAACACAAAAGACACTAAATATGAATAAGAAAACAAGTAATAGTTTCATCATGACACCAAATACTGCTGATTTGATCTAAATTTTGACCATCAGGCCAAGATGAGAGCCAGGGAATCCCTGTCAGAGATGTAGCTCAGAGAGGGCGGTGGTCAGCGGGGCGAGTGAACACTGACCTCCTTTCATGCTTTGGTTCTCATACACACCGAATCTTACTAAGCAAACGTTCAAACAGGCGCTATCTTTACTAATCGACTGCAGATTTAAATATAATACATATACATTCTCGACTGAACTAATCTTAAAACTACACCAAGAAACGTTAATATAAAGAAACAGCTTTTCCGTCCATTGAGTTATGATGAAATTCAAAGCAGCCGAAAGTGTTACCTGTCATTCTGCCTCTGGCCTAATCACAGCCGTGATGATATAGAGCTATATCACACTCCTACTCGAGCGATATTGCTTAAAAATGTCCTGGCTCTGTCAAGCATTATAGTGGTAGTAAATGGTGCTACTGATTGTGAAGCCCAAACAAGTGCAAAAAATCTTTCACAAGTAATCCACACACGGCTCCAAGAGGTTAAAAAAGCCATTCTGATGGTAATCGATGTGATTTTGTAATAAAAATATCCATATTAAAAACATTATAAACTATAATAACTAGTTTTAAATATTACCTTTAAATAATTGGCTACACCAATGCTGGATGTATAAACCTAAAGAGACACATTTTCAATTCAAATGTATTTATACTGAAGCAATCTTGTTTCTTAGCAGCTTTACAGGGACCTTACAAACCCCTGTGAGTAAGATAAAGGGCAATGTTATATAAACAGACTACAAATATGAACAATTCCTAAAGGTACAGTATGTAGGTACAGAATGTATGTTGTCTTTTTCGCTATGAAATTTTCTGGGGACCCCTTCTGGAGGTCCCCTAGGGGCCCCCAGATCCCAGTTTGAAAACGTTTGTGGTCCATTTGGAGCTTAAGAACATAGTTTGTGGGATGAAAAGTAGCAGTATTCTGCCTAATGCCTGTTTTGTTTTTATGATTTTATACTGTGTGACACAGACCGAGTAACAGAAGTGAAGACAGATATCTACGTTACCAGTTTTGGGCCAGTATCGGATACAGACATGGTAAGACATACCTCCTCACACATGTGATTTGTATTCATCTAGTGTCACCTAAACTGTGCCAACGAAAATTTTTTTATATTTTTGTGTTCATCACATTCAGACCCTCCACCTCTCTATCCCAGTTTGTGTTTTCCTCTATTCATAGCTTTAGATACCTGCTGCTAGCTGAAGGCTTTTCTTAGGTCTCATGTTTCCCTCACTTCACAGTCTTTGCTCTCAAGTACTCAGACTAAAAAGGAAAAAAACAATGTTTAAATGGAAGAGAAATGATTTTTTCATTCATTATTTATTTTACCGTCTGTTGCTGTGGAGTGCTGAGTGTTTTCTAACCCACTGAACATTCTCACAGATCCTGTTGTAAAAGTATCCTCTGTTCAAAAAGACTGTAATCTTATGATCACATTACGTCAGGATGATAACCATAGCTAGTGTATTCCTGTCCTGTTTTTTCATATTTTTGGGAACTCATGGGAAATCATGAAGTCTACCTCTGCCTGAGTCATTGCTGTATCCCTGCTATACACTGCCCTGTTGGGTATTTTAAATCTGTCAGAGAACTGTAAATTATAGTCATTTTATCATTGAGTTTTGGGTTGGTTGGTAAATAATTTAAAAACAACGTTCCATTATAATTCACAGAATTCCTCTGTAATCGATCTATCTATCGATCGATCGTAAATGTCTAGTATTATATCTTTTATATATGTAAGGGAGAGCGGGGTAAGTTGTCACATGGTTACGTTGTCACACTAGAGGCACTATCTCAAAAATCAAATAGCCACTTGACAACTTCTATAGTCAACTTTGGGTCAAGATCGCTCTAATATGACGTTAGCGCAATTTTCTTATTTTTTGGCTCAACCTTGCAGATCGTTTAACATGTACTACTAACACACACTTACAAAAAGGAAAATCACGAAAAGGAAAATAGTGTCTCTTTAAAAAAATAGCGACCAAAAACAATTTTTTTTATCAGTCCAGCTGTGCCTTCAGGATATGACAATATGAAAAGTGACTCAATTTGTGGAGATCAGGTATCTCTGCGACAGCATAATGAAAGGTAATGTTACAGGATGTTGAGGAGAAAATCAAATGACAAATCACGCTTACCTCAAAGTTTGCATGAGATGGAGGATTAAGATTTTCTTATTGAGCTGAAATTAACTTAGTATAGACGTATAATGGCTTCACTGCCACAGTACGATTACGACATTGTGGAAGTTGATACAGGGAAAGAGGAAATCGATGCATTACAGATGGGAAATCTTGGACCATCAGTGACAGCATATACTGTCACAGAATATTATCACTGTCTGAGAGTATAGGAGTAAATTATTATCTCTTACATACGTATAAATGTTTTCCTATCTCTGTGCTGCCATGGAAACAGACCGACCGCCTTCACCCGAGGGGTCGGTGCGTGGCAGTACTGCGCCCAAGGGAGCAGGAGATATGCACTGATCTGACACTTTGCTGCTTTCTAGTAGTGCAGAGAGAAAGGTCTCTATATCACAGACAGACAATGAACATATTGAATAAACTGAAATATCACTTGCCTGTGCAGAGGGAGCACCTTTTACATGCATTTATAATTTTTTTTTAATTTACAAAACATTTACAGTGTGGATTCCAGGTATATACGCACAACAGTAGTCAGTCATGGGCTAGTGGTTGCCTTGAGCAAGGCATATTTCCTCCAATAACTCCCCGGGCACTGCAGTGATAGCTGCCCACTGTTCTGTATATGTGTGTGTGTGTGTGTGTGTGTGTATTCACTACTCATTGGGATGGGTTAAATGCAGAGGTCACTTTCCAAGTATGGCTCACCATACATTGGCCACTATGCAATTTTTCACTTTTTCAGTATGTATTTAATAAAGAAGCGTATTTACTCGTATTTAAAAAAAATCACCTGATATGACCCTCTCTATTCTCAGGAATACACAGTGGATGTGTTTTTTCGCCAGCGCTGGACCGATGAGCGGCTAAAGTTTCACGGGCCAATGAACATCCTGCGTCTCAACAATCTGATGGCCAGTAAAATCTGGACCCCAGACACTTTTTTTCACAACGGCAAGAAGTCTGTGGCTCACAACATGACTATGCCCAACAAACTTTTACGGATTATGGAGAATGGAACTCTGCTTTACACTATGAGGTGCACACATGTATACACACGTCATCATTTTTCTCATTAAATATATTTCCAAAGGTGCTATTGACATGAAATTTTCACTAGATGTTGATAACAACCTAAGTAATTCATACAAGACTGATAGTTTTCAGCTGCACCTCCCTTTCTTTATGTTCAATACTTTCCCTGTGTCATTTCACATTATTACACATAACTTCATTTCTGAACTTATTTGTTTTGGTTTCTTTGCATGTATGGCAGGGGTCTTCAACTACTTTTCTTCAGGGGCCAGATTTTAGAATTGTGAATATGACGCGGGCCAAACTTTTACCCTATTTTTAATTTTGATATATTTTTACTTTTACCATATATGTGTGTGTGTTGTTGTCGTTTTTGTTACTTTTGTTGTAGTATATTTGAAAAAAAAAAAACATATTAAAAACATGCATTTTCAAAAAATTTAAATTTAAAAGCCTTTTAATTACTGAAAACTCATATTTTCTTTATTAATATTTAATAAAGAAAATATGAGTTTAACATGTAAGAGCCAAATGTTAATAGTAAAAGTGTGAAAGATCAACACTCCTAAACATATTTTGTTTATAACTGTTTACTTTCATTAATTGTTACATGTTAAGTATTCACAACATAAAGCCAGTCTTCTCCTAATGACTAAAATTGCACTACATGTTTTCTTTTTTAATATTTTATAGATATATAGGCTGAACAGCCTTTCCATTGTCCATTACATATAACTGTCGGGAGTTCGCCCCCTAGTGGCGTAATGAAAATGTAGTTTAATCGTAAATCTGTCATGGGAGAGAACCTTTAATCTACGAAAATATGCATGGTTAATAATTTACTTACCAGTAATTAAAGTATTCAAGTGTTACTTATAAAGTAAAACAAACAATAATTAATAATTTTAACTTTGCACACAGTTTTGATTGCAACACACTGTAATACATCACTTCCGGTCGCCGCGTCACATGCGGTGTAGTCGCATAAGTTTATTTTCTTTAATGCATCCAAAGCTCGAATTGGATCAGCTAATTACACACCCGCAGATGGTTGGCACCACACACAGCCCCTGTCTGTGTTGTCTTGTACAGTGGTAAGGTAAAAGTAACCACGCTGAATTTAAATCAGACTATAGTCGTTTCTCAATAAGGCTGCAGCCTCCGGAGGTCGCATTTCCAGGCTGCATACGTCATTATTAAGTCTTATTTCAGAATTTTAACAATTATAAAGTTGACTATTATTCTTAGTTAATCGTAAATTGTTGTAATATGCTTATGATTTGTGAATGTAATGCTCAGTTAACTTAATCTTGATGACGTATGCAGTCTGCATATGCGACCTCCGGAGGCTGCAGCCATCCGAGTGAGAAACGGCCACCGGTGACCGGCGGGCCGGATAAAGATGATTGGCGGGCCGCACTTGGCCCGCGGGCCGCCATTTGACTAGCCCTGATGTATGGATTACTTGTGTTGTTAGCATCTGGTGAACATTTCGTGTCAAATGCACCTTTGGAAATATTTTTGAAAAATATATATATTTAAATAAAAATACATATTTCACCCAATGTATAATGAACACAAATTAATAGGTCAGTGTTGTGATGTGTGTTTATATGCATTTATGCCAATAGGTTGACAGTTCAAGCTGAATGTCCAATGCATCTTGAAGACTTTCCAATGGATTTTCACTCCTGTCCACTTAAATTTGGCAGCTGTAAGTAAAAGTATGAAATATTTTTTTCATTACTGTGATGTACGGTGATATTTAAGCACTGTATAGCGTTCGACATTTTTTATTTGTCTATTCATGACAAAAATCATAATAATAATATAAACTTTATTTTATATAGCGCCTTTAAAAGATTATTCTCAAAGCGCTTTACAAAGAAGAGTACAAAGTTCGAGATCAATATAATAATAACAACAGGATAAAAATAAAAACAAGAATAAATATCAAATCAATCTTATTATATAGGCCAGTCTGAAAAAATTAATGTGTGACCCTGCCATGTCAAAAATTTAAATTAATGTGAAATCAAACTTTAATTCTTTAGCCTGGATTTCACAGGCAGGGTCACATATTTTTTGACTCTACACATATAGTAATCAGGAATATAAAAATTATTTAAAAAGTAAACCTGAAACATCAGAAAACTAAATTTGTGAAATAATTGTTTTGTCCTTCAGTAAATAAGGACAAGAAATCAGTCAACCTTTCATTGGCATTCTTAACAGCAAAACATTTGATTCTGAATAAATGAAGTGAAGCGGGCAACACAACATTAGAAATCATTTATTATAATCACCAAAGCTGTCGCTGCAGGTTAAAAAGATGTCACGTTACTGCTCGAGCCCTGCAATTTAGTCCAAGCTCAATGACTGACAGAGCTTAGAGCTCTGATAACTCACAAATTTCCTTATTATAATCGACAAAACTGCAGCATCAACCTCACATTTTAATCTGAACTGCACTGTCTTTGAATATAATGGACGCTCTCTGGTTTTGTTACTTGACTCACAGTGTTCATAAGGTGTTACAATAGCCTCTTTCACACAGTAATTTCAGTAAATAACCATGAATTTACCAAAATGAATTTACCAGTAAATGCAAAAACGTTCTGTCTTTTTACATTCACACATCATTACCAAAATACCGGTAAACTCGGTGAGACAGTGAAAGTTGCATCTAGACTGCTGTGTGCCGAGCTCAATGCTGTATTGAGTTCATATCCACAGTCCATATTTTGTTGTTTTTACTTCTGTGTCAAACTCTGACAGTTGCGCAGTTGCTAGTAACCAAACAACATTGCATTAGATCAGTGGTTCTCAAGCTTTTTTGGTGTGCGGCCCCCCGTGTACAGTCCATCTTTTATGGCCCCCAAAGTAAATGTATGCTATAAATCATTCTAAAATGTAAAATCTGAATTAAACAAAATTATATTCATATACAATGTAGTGGTGTTGGTTAGTTAGTAGCCTTATTTTATAGGTTTAATTACACAATGTATAATAAATTATAGAATGTTTTATGAAATGTCATAAAACTGGGGCCCCCCTGGCACCATCTCAGGGCCCCTCAATTTGAGAACCACTGCATTAAATGACTTCAAACGGCACTGAACTGGGAAAGAGTCGCAACCTGCGTCTTGAACAGCAGTAATATTTACACATTAGCTTTCACAGAGGGTGTGGTAACGATGTGGGCAATTCGGCAAATAGATGATAAGCTGTTTTTAACAACTTTGGTGAAGAAATGTGGACGTTAACTATAGGTGCTCGACTTTAAGCAGGGTGCGTGTGGAAATGTCTGTAAACAGTACAGGGGTAAACGTGTCATCGGTATCAAAACATAATGACAGCCCGAAGCTCTCAGTGCATTCTAAAGGCCGGTAATCCTTATTCTTCGTTCACACATAGCGCTTACCAGTAAATTACTGGTAATCTTACAATCTCTCTTACTGATAAATTGGCAGTATTGATTTATCAGAAAGGTTCTGTTCACACATGATCTGTTAACTGCAATTTACCTGCAATTTACCAGTGATTGTAATGATATTAAGCAGTGCCTGAAAATTGTCCCCTGCTATTGAAAGTAACCAAGGGGACTATTTTCGGGCAGTGCATAATATCACTATGCCTGCTACCGCCATGTTACATCAGCAAAGTCCTTGATTATTACGCTAGAATGAGAGTATAGTTCCCAGCCACATCTGCCCAGAAAATCACAACTTTTAATTTTCAGTCTCAGTACACGATGTAACTACAGAAGAGTCAAGTTTTAAATAGGAAAGACCCGGCGATCAGCTGAATGGTTTCCAAAATGGTAAAAATCATGTTTAAATCTAGGGGAGCTGTAAAATGAGGATATTTTTTAAAAAAAGTGGAGTGTCCCTTTAAGATATTTGTAATCAAGCAGTTAGTAGGAGCACTACTATGGAAGTCAATGATGCTCCAAAACTGTTTTTGAACTCCAAGCATTGCTCAAAATATATAACGTTTAACATTGTTGTGTGTAGATGCTTATACTCTGTCAGAGGTGACATACGTTTGGACACGAAATGCCACCTTATCTGTTGAAGTAGCTCCGGATGGATCTAGACTCAACCAGTATGACCTAATGGGACAGACGGTTGGTAAAGAAACCATCAAGTCCAGCACTGGTGAGTTGATGATATATTTCGCATAGATAAAGATGTTCTCAAAAGTCACAGAAAAAGATCCATCCACTACTCTGACTCACAGGTGAATATACAGTGATGACGGCCCATTTCCATTTAAAGAGGAAGATCGGATACTTCGTCATCCAGACATATCTGCCCTGCATTATGACAGTCATCCTATCCCAGGTCTCTTTCTGGCTCAACCGAGAATCCGTCCCAGCACGCACAGTGTTTGGTAAGCAAGCAAGCATGTGTCATACGTATCATATTTCTCACGAAAAAACATAATGTAATGAACTTTTTTTATTTAGTGAATTGTTCCAATAGCATATTTTCAATTGTTGGCTTTGTACCTACGTAAAACAAATTGATCTTGCTGATTTTGTTTGTTCTGATTAAATTATTGATGCAGTCATGGGTAGAGCTGATGTTGATGTGTATGTTTTATTTTCTCTCTAGCAGTTTCAATATCCTTCAGGCCAATAAAAATAAAGAGAGTCATAAAATCCTGTGCACGCACACATACAAGTTAACATTTCACCTAGTCACCCCAGGCTTTATTATTTATTTTGCTTCTTGCTAAATTTAATACAAACAATATTTTCATTGAAATAAAGAGTTTAGGAAAGATTATAAATATAATTAACAAATTATACAAAAAATATAACTTTGGTATATATTATTATGTGTTGATATCTAACCCAAATGGACATTGTAGCATTATAATTACTCCATGCCAAGAACAAAATGTCTTATATGTAACTCAAATGTGAACAAAACATTGCATTCACTTTTTGTACTATTTTTAATGGCACTCCAGCAATGAGGCTAACAACATAAACGCTGGTATTTATCTGCAGTGAGACGTGCGGTGCTAATGCATCATCTGTGTATATAACAGTCTTTCAGCATCTTTTGTTATTCTTGTCTAGGTGTGACAACAGTGCTAACCATGACCACTCTGAGCATCAGTGCTCGCAACTCTTTGCCAAAGGTGGCTTACGCCACGGCCATGGACTGGTTCATTGCTGTGTGCTACGCTTTTGTTTTCTCTGCTCTCATCGAGTTCGCCACTGTAAACTACTTCACCAAGCGCGGCTGGGCCTGGGATGGCAAGAGCGTTGTCAGTGATAAGGTAACCATGACTACACACACACTAGCCTTTGATTTTGGAGTAGGACACATACGATGGCTCTGATTATCATCATTGTGAAGAAGTGGGTTATTTTGACGAGTGAACATACGCTGATGGGAAGTAAATCAATGCGGTTTATTTCCCTTTCGGATATCCAAACAGGTTTATGTGAGACATTTTGCAGACAAAACACAAGGGCATTATCAGTAAGATGTAATGCATTTATCCTCTTGACGAATCGAAGTACTAATACAGGGTAGAAATTGAATGGTTTGAGGTGTTTTGTTATATAATTTGCAATTGACTTTACGCACAAAATGGAGCCTTTGATATCATTGATTAACCACTGTCATGGATCAAACCCATCCTCTTCTACCTGCAGAAAAACGAGACATCGGTGGTGAAAAAGAATAACGCTTATGCAGTTGCTGTGGCAAACTACGCGCCTCACATTGCTAAGGACTCGGCACTCCCCACCGTCTCTAAGAGCGTCACAACGGAGGCCAATAAAGCTCAACCGGTGGCTAAAGAGGCAAAAAAGACCTTTAATAGCGTCAGCAAGATTGACCGTATGTCACGCATCATCTTCCCGGTGCTTTTTGGCAGCTTTAACTTGGTTTATTGGGCCACGTATCTGAACAGAGAACCTGTCATTAAGAACATGGTCTCGTCGCAATGACTCATGAGCTACCTAAAGCTCATACAAAATAGTATGGAAAATAACAGCCGTATTTATTGACAAAAACACGTGGTCTGTTTAAAGAAAAAAAAACCTTTTGTACAAATTTTTCCAGTGTGTACTTTAAAAGATGTATCACATTAGTTTAAGTCCTTTTTTTAAACCTGACCTGAGACCTATATACATTTAGCTCACAGGTACGATGTGTCTTGTCATGATAAAAATGCTTCTTTGTTGTGTTAAATGAATTGTGTACAACATATGAAGAGTTCAGATGCTAAAACTTCTAAGTGCATCTGACATGATATGTTTTCTTGAAAATGAGCTTTTTTATCAGGCTTATGTTTAGGTTAAATAATTTCACTTTTTGGAATGGTTATTAGTCAGTAATTGAAATGCCATATTTTTAAAAATGTAACTTTAGTCATTTCATTGGTATTTAACAAATTTGACTGTCTTTCACTGCAAAATCCTCTAAGTGCATGCAAGCTTTCTTTGTCTTGTCTAAAGAAGTGGAGGTTTTGCAAAGTAAACAGCTGCAAAATCTAGAAACATTGCAAAAGATGAGACTCAAAATGCGCTGTAATCCATGTCACTGCCACATTCGATTTGAACGCCGTCATTCATCCAATTCTTCTTTTGTGCACTTAGAGGACTTTGTTGAAAAATCAAAGTGAATTCTGCCAACAATATTTTTGCGGTATTTTTCAAGGGCCTGAAGCCGGGATTAAGCAGATTTGAAGCGAAGGAATTTGATGAACGTATAAGAGGTACTTATCCCATTCGGTTAATATAAACTCACCTAAAGGATTATTAGGAACATAATACTAATACTGTGTTTGACCCCCTTTCGCCTTCAGAACAGCCTTAATTCTACATGGCATTGATTGAACAAGGTGCTGAAAGCATTCTTTAGAAATGTTGGTCCATGTTCATAGGATAGCATCTTGCAGTTGATGGAAATTTGTGGGATGCACATCCAGGACACGAAGCTCCCGTTCCACCACATCCCAAAGATGCTCTATTGGGTTGAGATCTGGTGACTGTTGGGGCCATTTTAGTACAATTAACTCATTGACATGTTCAAGAAACCAATTTGAAATGATTCAAGCTTTGTGACATGGTGCATTATCCTGCTGGAAGTAGCCATCAGAGGATGGGTACATGGTGGTCATAAAGGGATGGACATGGTCAGAAACAATGCTCAGGTAGCCTGTGGCATTTAAACGATGCCCAGTCGGCACTAAGGGGCCTAAAGTGTGCCAAGAAAACATCCCGCACACCATAACACTACCACCACCACTAGGCTGCACAGTGGTAACAAAGCATGATGGATACATGTTCTTATTCTGTTAACGCCAAATTCTGACTCTACCATCTGAATGTTTCTTGAGACTCATCAGACCAAGCAACATTTTCCAGACTTCAACTGTCCAGTTTTGGTGAGCTTGTGCAAATTCTAGCCCTTTTTCCTATTTGTAGTGGAGATGAGTGGTACCCGGTGGGGTCTTCTGCTGTAGTAGCCCATCCGCCTCAAGGTTGTGCGTGTTGTGGCTTCACAAATGCTTTGCTTCATACCTCGGTTGTAACGAGTGGTTATTTCTGTCAAAGTTGCTCTTTTATCAGCTTGAATCAGTCGGCCCATTCTCCTCTGACTTCTAGCATCAACAAGGCATTTTCGCCCACAAGACTGCCTAGAAATGGTTGTGCATGAAAATCCCAGTCACTGAGCAGATTGTGAAATACTCAGACCGGCTTGTCTGGCACCAACAACAATGCCACGCTCAAAATTGCTTAAATCACCTTTCTTGCCCATTCTGACATTCAGTTTGGAGTTCAGGAGATTGTCTTGACCAGGACCACACCCCTAAATGCATTGAAGCAACTGCCATTTGATTGGTTGATTAGATAATTGCATTAATGAGAAATTGAACAGGTGTTCCTAATAATCCTTTAGGTGAATCTATATATATAATTTTGATATATTAGCACCTTTAGCATCTGAGCTCCTCATATGATAGCTCTGTTGTTTTGTCATGGCTGAGCTACAATCCGTAAAACAAATTACAGCACTTTTTAATGACATATGTAGCATTTTAAAGCACTTTATGTTTTTGCATTCAATTAGTGTGCATATTAGTTTTTCATGTACTTTCGTGTGCTGTGCATTTTAATGCTGCACCTTATTTGTAGCCGTAAGCAATGTGTTATCAACTAAACGATTCAGTGATTTTCTTTGAAGCACCAAATGTATTGTCCTAAACAAGTGTTGTTGTGTCATTCAATGGACACTTTGATCAGTGAGCACAATCTACTGTGAAATTGCACTCTTCAATTTACTGTATGTGGGTACATTTGGATTATGCTTTGGATAAAATGAACATGGGTTACTGAAATGCTTATATGTAACTCAAATATGAAGCTCCATGCCAAACTACTTATTGAACATGGATGTCCACGTTAGGTTTATGCACAAATGGCATTGTTTATGTGGTATAATTCGGTATATTATGTACATGTTAGCGTCATGTTTAATACAGGTTGTATTGGGCTTCTCTGTGACTAGTGATGCAAGATAAAATTATATTAAGGAAAACCAATTTTTGATTTACTGTATGCTAAATAAATCATAATTTTAATACTAGAATCGACAATCCTGCCAAATATAAGTGCTTGAAAGTGCTGCTGTGAGCTTACATTTTACTGTTCTCAGTCTTCTCTTTGGGCAGTGGGACAGCTTTCTGTTCGACTAAAATAAAGTATTGTCAATGCCAACATGACTAATTTTCTCTGCTTTTTGTAGGTGGTTGTGTAAATGCTACCTTCCTAATTCACTCCAAAGTCTTTTATTCAGCATTTGACATATGCACGAGAGCACAAAACTAAGTAAACTCTTAATTTTTAGACTCAGTAAGAGTTGAGAATGGCACAAGCTCTTGCTGGTTTAGCTGACATGGTTTTAGTCCATATATATCGAAAAGTTCACTCTGTGCGGGTACTGCTTCTTTTATTCTTCACACTTTGAAGAGACTGCATCCATGATCAAATTCATCCCCCACCAACCTCCGGTCCATATTTCCTTCCTCAGCTTCTTTTATTTTTTTGAAGTCTGAAAGCTTTTATAAAGATGATTCTGTCTTGGCCAACCAGCAGAATTTGAGATTAGCAACATTGAATGGGGAACAGAGAGTGGCTCTGCATTTATCTGAGATCTTCCTTTAATAACAAAAAGCATGTGATCAGAGCTATCAGTGCACACGGAAGGCAAACTAAAGAAGGATGGATACTGTGGTAACCTCAGCTCCCTCCTCTGCACCTTCTGGAAAGCATTTATTTGGGACAAACAAGCATCTGTCAGAACAGATGTGTCCACTTGTGCACAAGATTAGACACACACACACACACATGCTGAAGACATGACCTGGGGGTGACTCAAAAAAGTTGGATTTCATTTATTGGCCAAAACTCTTAAGGTGGAACTGAGGCTGATCCCATGTCAAGTGGCATTAACAAGCCTTCCGCCTTAAGCGACATCTGTGAGGACGTTGTTAGGATTTCTCAGATCTGAGAGATCACAGAGGCAAAGAATCTGAGAAGCACTAAAGTGCCTTAAAATAACATCCGTTTAGATAACAATCAAACAAAAAGCTATACAGGAACTGTTCACAAGTAGATAAATGTAAAGTATATTTTACCATCTCTCATGCATGCAGAGTTAACACCACAAATTATAATTGTTTCATGTTAATCTATTGCATTATGTTATAATTACATTCCTCAAATGTAATTATATGGTATTCTTTCAAAATGGTATTCTTTTAAGATTCGATTTGTTTCGTTCGAGACTTAATAATGCCATTGAATGCGTTTCAAGTTAATGTGCAGTAGCACATTCACAGTTCTTCATCTTCAGTTTCTGCAACCATTTGCTTTGTAGCAACTAGAAATGTGTTCTCACTGTTCAAACATTATATTAGTCATGCTAGAAAATAGCATTACTCTGACATGGATACTCTGTTAATACATCCCTAAAAATGGATCCTAAGTTTCCATCAATTCAACAATAATGCCACATATAATATCAACATACATTCTTCCTATATGTTTGATGAAAATGATACAAAAAATATGGGTTAAAAAAAGAAGGAACAAAACAGGGTTGGGATTCCTCCAGTGAGAAACCAGCAGAGCATAAATAAGGAGTTGGTTGAGTTGCCAAGCAACAGACAGGACATGCACAGGGCTTTGATGCTTAAAGTGTGTGACACAACTTGCCTGCTTGTTCTCTGTTTATAGGTGTGTATGTGTGTCTGTGATATATAGTGTTTCGAGGAACTTTGTTTATACTATTATGATAGATAAATATTGCTTTGTAAACACATGCACAAATATTGTAGACAATAAAGTGCATTGGACTGTATGATAATGTTAAATGCCTGTGAAATACAAATATTTCAGATAATAATAAACTGGTATTTTCACCCCAGTGTTGGGTCAAAAACTGAAAAATCTGGCAGTTGGGTTAAATAATCCAGAAAATGTTTATATTTCATCCAACAATAGGTTAAAACAACCCAGCATTTTGCCTATAAGTTTTAAATAAGAAAAATATTGAAAGTCTTTGGTCATTTTTGAGCATGATGCTAATGGTCTAATCAGATTCAATGAATTATGCTAAGCTATGCTAAAAGTGGTACCACCAGACCTGAAGATCGGCTGAATGGATCCCAAAATGGAAAACTTCATCGTTTAATTCTAGGGGAGCTGGAAAAGTGGAGTGCCCCTTTAAGAACCATTGACCGAAAGGTTGTTTGGGGAACCAAAAATGGCTTATCTCCATACTATTATTAAATTGTGTGTGACACTTCCCATGATGCATTGCATCTCTGGAATTGTCCCCGTAAACCACATATGCCAGTGTGTGTGTGTGTGTGTGTGTGTGTGTGTGTGTGTGTGTGTGTGTGTGTGTGTGTGTGTGTGTGTGTGTGTGTGTGTGTGTGTGTGTGTGCGTGCGTGTTTATTATGCTACACAGGAAGTCTCCTTGTAAGCTGAACTGCTTAACAAACATACTAAATGGTACTTTATCATAGATTAAAAACTGCCAACAGGTTTATATGACGGTTGGGGTTAGGGACTGTGGTAGGAAAATAGAATATGAATAGGTAGAATATGTATTTGTATTTGTATTTATTCCGATCTCCATTAGCTGTGAAAGCACAGCTATTCTTCCTGGAATATGTGTTTGTTTAGTATGAAATGCATTGTGTCTATGAAATTGTCCCCGCAAACCAAATATGCCAACATAAGTGTGTGTGCGTGTGGTCCTTTATAGATTTCCTGCATGTCCCAGGTCTACATTATTTTGTGTCAGAATGTTAATGGCTAACAATATAATAGATTTCTCTTCTGTTTTTTTAATTTATGTCAGAGGATCAGAGCTCACCTGAATACAAAGCACATTGAGATGAGCTCAAACTGAGCGCTGGCCATTCTTATTCTAGATTCATATCTGTCACTAATAAATCATTACAAATTTCAAACCTGTTATGAATTCAAATGACAATAACTTCAGCATCTTTTGTGAAAATATAAATAAATGGAATTAGATTGACTTAAAAATTACAACGAAAGCTTCAACATTACACTACCCAACCATTATAATCAATATTATATTTAGAAACAAATAAATTCATGTGATGCTTCAAAACACATCTGACATTTCCTAAAACATTCAACGAAATGTTTACATGCCAAAAAGAAGAGGATGGGTGATGGTAAGGATCAAATTTGACCATCTCTGCTCTTCTGACTCTATGGAGCTCTCCATGGTGCTGATTCACATTACAGGCTGAATAGGACCGATTGTGCATATTTGGAGATGACTAACTTTACCTTTGGGTACTGAATGTCCATTTATACAAAAGAACTAATTTTAGCTGATTTAACGTAAAAAAAACTGTTTAGTACTAAAATGTGTTAAAGTATCAAAAATGACGCACTCTTAATCTCCAACAACAGCAGCAAAACTTAGTAAAAATTTCATAAATCATCATTTGATGCAGTTGTGTGAGGCAGAGCAGTCAGCTGTTTTCCAACAGGCTGTGTTTGATAAATCCCGGAGCATTGAGAGCGTCTCACTCAGCAGAACAGCAGATGAACGCAGCGCTGCCGCAATCAGACAAATCCCCGCATACACATAACGCGCGCGTCTGCTGACTATAGGCTCAACATATATTTGTTTTATACACCAGCTGGCCTTGCAGCATTCGCGGATGGTCTGGAAATACTCGAACACCTGATTTTGAAGCGATTAAGTTAAAAGTGGATTCGTCATCTTTTCAAAAAGCGTTTGGGTTTCGCACGATGGTTCTGCTGCATCGCCGCCGGAGGAAAGAGGCGCTGGTTTGGCTTTTGCCCGGTCTGCTTGGAGTCTGGTAAGTTTTCGCTTAAAAGAGGAAGAGAGAAACAAGGGGTTGAGTCAGTGTGTTCAAAATAGTAATAGTAGCTGGACAGTCCACGTCGCGGGAGAGCGGCGCGTTTCCATAACGTCAAGTGCTGTAAACCGTTTAGTTGCGCGTAAATCTTAAACACAGTTAGAGTATCAAACCGCACTGTAGTTCAGGATCATTAACATAAAGATAATTTGATCGTGACACGTGCCTTTAATACGTAATAAAATCATACTGATAACTTGCCGTTTTGACGCGTGCAATTTTATATGATAACACATGATAAAAAATAACAACGATAAGTGAGTTTTGACACGTGCGTTTCTATTAGGCTACATATGATAAAAAATATACTGATAAGTGACAGTTTTAACATACGCCATTCATTTAATACATGATAAAAAAAAAGTATACCGAAGTGCAGTGTGACAGATGCAATTGCATATTGCTTCCATTTAAAATCATATAAAAAATGACACCTAATTCTTGTAATAGATGATAAAATTAGGACAGCGTCAGATATTGTTGCTGTTATTGCCTTGTCTGTTTTTATCGTGACGCGCAATGTCAGCCTCCAAACAACCTTGAAAATACTTCAGTCAGCACTAATAGCAAAAATTCAGCAAACAACACAACAAGAATCATCACTAACACACTGTTAATATTATATATATTTTTTAAACTAAAAGTTATAGAAATGCTGATATTGGTATTACATGCATAAGTTGTATCTCATTGACGCGTCTGTTGGCACGCGCTCTGGTTATGTTCAGGAGATTTTTGGCTGCTCATTCAGGTCGCAAAGCAGTTGTATCCTAAATGTGTTTTGAAATATGTAAATGCTTCAAAAAATAAACAAGAGGCTTGCACTGTTTTATTTTCCACTTTGTAAGCAATCCCTTATTATTCCTTATCGGTCTCGGTAAATTATTTTTAAAGACGTACATTCAATTCGTTATTTGTCACAATTAGAGCCCGTGTCAGTCTTACAAAGGTCGTTCAAAAGCCTCTGTTGAGTCCAGACAATATGAAATACTGCATTTGAGGAAAATCTTTCGCTTGAAATGTCTGTAGACAGCTTTCTTTTGAAATGCTCAGCTCTTTGCCTACACGAATCAATATCCTACTCTCCTTCCACCCACCTGGGTCTCATCCACAGGGATTCTTCCTATTGATTTATTTATTTATTTTGCACGTGTACAAGTGTTTACTGATCAGGCAGGGTGTATTCAAATGTGAAAACATTTAATCTATTACATCAAGATACTAATGTGTACAACATGCTATTCTGCTGGAGTTGGAAAAATCAATTGTTTGATATAGGCTATTATCAATCATACCAGCTTAAATACTTTTATGGATTATCAGTATGTGTGTTTCCTGGGTTCGAACCCATGACCTTTGCTGCTATACCACTGAGCTATAGAAGCACATTTTCAACTTAAATAGACAGGATTTTTTATTACTAACGTTTCTTTTTAGGAAGAATACAAGAGGTGGATGATTAGAGAATTAAGGAGTGATGTCAGAACAGAATAAGATCCATAACTGACACATCTGTACTTAATGATGACCACTTATATGTCTTTTCCCAATGCATGAGAGAATATATTTAAAGCATACTGAGAGAGAGAGAGAGAGAGAGAGAGAGAGAGAGAGAGAGAGAGAGAGAGAGAGGGGGTAATAATTTAAACCTCTCACCTTCAGATGTTCCCACCCTCTACTGCCAGAACACATCTTCATTAATCACTACATTCTTTTATTAGAACCTCCTCTTTGTGTCTCCAGTGCTGCACTCATTAAAAAAAACCTTTTATCTTTGTCACAGAGGCCCCATACTTTTACAGTTACTGATGAATTCTTTTAACACTTTTTCATCAGACGAATTCTCCCTTTCTCCACCTGCCTGTCATTATTCCTGTACTTTACATTAATAAAGTCACACTCTCGCTGGATTGTAAGCTCCTTGTGTTTTAGTGTGTCTCCTTCTCCACTAACTTTATATACTGTGTAGTTTCTGCTCAACTTCTTTCCATCGCCATAATACTGTTTCTCTCTTTTTCTCTTTGATGACAGCATGGCATTTGGTCCAAGCAAAGCTGAGGAGGAAGATTATGAGGATGTCCCCATAAATAAAACTTGGGTTTTATCACCAAAGGTCTACGAGAGCGACGTCACCCTTATCCTAAATAAACTACTGCAGGGTTATGACAACAAACTAAGACCAGATATCGGAGGCAAGTCGTTATTCATTTCTTTAGATAAGTTTGCTTGCTCATGAAAGGCCCTTATGGCAGAACATTTTTGCTTTTCGAATGTTTGGGGAATGTGTTGAACTTGAATGTTGTGTGTTCAAGAGAAGATTTTGGGTGGGCATGTTTACTGTATGACTTCTATACACAGGAACACCAAAGCTTTTAAAAGCGGGTGAAAATGCCTGGAGGACACCAAATGCCAGCTGTTTTTTCAGCTGAGTGCTTTGGTAGCTGTGATACTTCTGCTTTGTTTATCAGTTGTTGTACAATGCGCTGGTTGGTTGCTGTGGTAATGTTTCGCCCCTCTTCAACTGTGAAAACTGACATTGATGAGCGGAGCTTTTCACCCAAAGTTGAATCTTCTTCAACTATCCGCACTCAGCGCTGTGTGAAAAAATAAACGCCGAGCGCAGGTTTCCAGCGCTGAATAAAACCGCTAGCTGCTTGCATTTTTGAAAAACGCAGAGCTTCCATTGTAAACAACTGAAAACATATGCCGGCTGCAGAACAGACCCTCTTTCTTCTTTAAAAAAAAACACGTTAAAAAATCCTATCTTCATTTGTTCTCATTTTATTACCTCTTAAATGTGGATAGGTTTCTTTAAAAATACCAAGTTTTGAGCAAAAAGCTGAGATAATGGCATTTTTGTGAAGGACTTTTGTTAGAGATCAGATTCAGAGGTAATGATCAAAACATAGAGGTTTTACTGTTTGGCCTTAGTGAATGCTTCTGTGCTTTATAAGTTGGGTCAGAGCGACACCTGGTGGAAAATAGCGGAAATATGGATTGCCGTAAAAACTCGTCATTGGCAGGGAAGCATTTTCTCTTAATTGACAAATTAACTCGTCAATGGCGAGGAAAAGAGTTAAAAGACGTCTGTCTAATAGCCATCCAAATACAGTCCAGGGCTGGGTTTCCTGATAACTTAGTGCGCTACAAAGACTCTTTAGTTAAACCTAAACTACAGGTATACCTTTTGTAGGCATGTTTCCCAAACTGTACCTTAACGGGATTCTTAAGGTATACTTTCTTATGTACGACGTTACAAGGTGCTGTCCATGGCGATGATGCTGAATAGGTTGAGATCGAATGCTCGACAATCAATTGTTCACTTAATATAATCGATACTTTTGCTGCATTATGAGAGCGGTGTTCTTTATTAATGAACATTTCAGAAAAAGTTTAAGTTACATTTTTTAGGAATATCTAAAAATATTTCAAATTGCAACCAACTAAATCCTACCTTGTATATTATACAGTATATTATATAACCCGTGCAAAACCCGCAACTTCATTTCCAAACGTATCATGCATAAACTGCTCCATGCATCCGCTATGCCTTCACTTGAAAGGATAATTTATATTAGGGATTCACAAAGTACGTTGCACAGGGGAATAAGGTGGGTCGAGCAAGTCACCTGGCTTGGCTGTGCATTACACTTAAAATATATTAAAACAAACTGTTGTACATTAGTTCACGCGTTTATTGTGCTTGGACACTGGATGCGCAAGCAGCGCGTTTACATAAAAATATATATTATATAATATATAAATAATATATATTATGATTGCTTTAGATTTTAGCTTTGATTAGTTTTAATTTGGAAAATTTGTTGACCTTAGGAGACTATACAAGCAGTAATCAAGTGGAGCAGTTTCTTTTGAATGTTTATAAAGAATATGGCATGCAGTTGCCTCAAAGTTGTAAAACGTTAAAAACTTTCGAATTAACATTAATAATCATAATTAGGAAAATCAACAATTATGATTTTGTGATGAATGTGCTCCCATGGCATGCGATTTTTACATGATTTATTTATTTGCAGCCAAAATACTAGCCAGCATAAAGATTTAACGGATATGAAATGCACAAATGAAATAGTGAGATTCCCTGTATAGCTGCCATATTTTTACCAACTGCTCCACCCAAAATATTTTTTTAAATAGTTTCTTAAGTCTGTAGCATTAAATAGTTCGAAGCTGATGTTCCTTTGGGAAACAATGAAAAATCTAACAACCATCAGTGTAATGATGTCTAATTATGTGAATGTTTTATTCTTTAAATACAAAAAAAATATTTGCCTAATTATACACGGAGTGTGCAAGTTTTTTTAATTTTTATTTTTTTTTACAAATATGTAGTTATATAGACTGCAATGTAAGCTTTTATGAAAGTGATGGCCCCTAGTGGAACCCAGCCCAGATGTCTAAGAAAAAACAAGGCAAAATTTGGGTTGTCAGTAAAACTTTATAGACGTCTAACCATATAGCCCAAAGATAAATAAATAAATAAATTAAATCATTGTTGACTTGCTTACATTATGGAATATCATAAATCTTGGCAAAAACAACACCAAATTCAAGTATATTTTAAGCTAGAAGTGGGTTACTCATAGCCGGACTATATCGGGTCTATAGTTAACCTAGACTGTGAAATGACAAAAAATTGCAATGTTAAGGTGCAATAAGAATGAAAACATTATTACAAAGCCTTGTAAAGAAGAAAACACTCACAATAAGACACTCCGTTCAGAATTTCTCTAAAATCATAATTTTTTTATGTTGCAATCAGCATTATTTTTTACACCAATAGGTGAAATTTTTGCTGATGTTTTCCTGAACGCCAGAATTGTACACTGTAGGTCACTTTATTCTCAATGCATCCCAAAGTTCTGGATGCAACGTGGCTTATCCGAGTTTAGTTAGCCTATCTGAGAAGATTTATCTCAGTGGTGTTTGTGCACAATAGAGCTAAATAACCATTGATCTTCTTTCTTCATCTGTTATGTGTCTGGTAGAGAAGGGGAGAGTGTAAGTTTGGGATGAACTCAGTTAATCAGTGTGCAATTTTAGCATGGACTAGCAGAATTTGTGTTATTTATCATTTGTCTTCGAGAACCGAAATATTTTTTGGAAACACAGCAGGGGCGAGGATTTGGGCGGCTTTGAGTAATTTGTGCGGCTGCAGAGTGGAATCGAACGGAAGAGCAACATTTTCTGCAATGCATACTGAATTTATACAGTACAGCAGCAAAACAATTTGCGCACATTTTTGTATATTGTAATGTATTGTAAATACTTATTTCATTATTGTTAATTAAAATGTGTTTGAATGTATTTTTTAGTGAAACCTACTGTGATTGAGACGGCAGTGTATGTGAACAGTATTGGTCCTGTAGATCCCATCAATATGGTGAGCAGAAATAAAAACAATACTTTACATTAATGCACAACCTTCACACCCACTACACGCATAACTGCATTTAAAAAACAAGCTTGTTTAAATTTTTAAGGCTTTTTTGTTTTATTAATTTTAGGAGTACACCATAGACATCTTCTTTGCTCAGACTTGGTACGACAGCAGACTCAAATTCAACAGCTCAATGAAGCTCCTCATGCTCAACAGCAACATGGTTGGTAAAATCTGGATACCCGACACATTTTTCCGCAACTCGCGTAAATCGGACGCCCACTGGATCACGACACCCAATCGTCTCTTGCGCCTCTGGAGCAATGGGAGGGTGATGTACACTCTAAGGTGCGCCGTCCGTGGTTAACATTAAGAGCTGAATGTTTTTTTTTTGTGTGTGTGGCAAAAGTGTCCTTGTTTTCGTGTCCTATAGCATTTGCTTTTGATAAACTACACCCTTTGTTTGTTGCAGCATATGTTTAAGTCATTGCATCTGATTCACATTTATTTATGTCAGGCATAATTAAAGAGACAGTGCCCCCAAAAATGAAGTTGAATGAGTTGATTTCTGGGTGAACTATCCCTTTAAATCAAATTGAGGGTTTGAAAACATTCGACGTTAAATCAAAGCCTCCTAAAATGTATCAAAAAAATGTCACAGTCTACATTTTTTGTTTTGCTTTGCTATTGTCTATTGTTCTGTTTTTGTTAGGTTGACTATTAATGCGGAATGCTACCTTAAGCTGCATAACTTTCCCATGGACGAACATTCGTGCCCACTGGAGTTTTCAAGCTGTAGGTGTTAAATTCTTATGTCAATCTGTCACTCAACCTCAGGCCTGCCCAAAATGCCATCGGGCAATCAATTCCCACGCATTGCCTCTGTCAAACAACCATGCATTGCCTAGTGGCCAACAAGACCTGAACATTACAGCAAGTCTGCATCAACTATCATCCTTAAACCATGTAATGAGTAAGGCCTAAAAACCATCCTTTAGCAGAACACTCATCCTTCTCAAGACCTCATCACCCTCATTTTCTCTGTGTGTGTGCCCTCCATCCCTTATTAGCTTCATGCCTCTGTCCATGTGTTGCCATCCACTGTGGGCAGTGTCAGGGGAAGGGCATGCGGCGTTTTAGCCTAACACAGTGCTACTGAGCCACAGCTGCCATTATGCCATCATTGCAGTTTTATGCAAACTAAACAGAGGGTCGCATGTAATCTGAAAGATGTGCTTTTTTCTCATCTGCAGATGGATATCCAAGGAATGAGATCCAGTATAGATGGCAGCGTCGTTCTGTTGAGGTTGCAGACCAGCGGTATTGGAGGCTTTACCAATTTGCCTTTGTGGGCCTCCGAAACACTTCTGACGTGGCACACACTCAGTCTGGTACGTAAAAGGCACATATGTAGAAGTTATCGAAACTTGTCTCAGTCATTGATATTGCTTTACTTTGAAGCCAAACTGAAGTCACATATCTTGTGTTAATATAGGGGATTATGTGGTTATGACAATTTTCTTTGACCTGAGCCGGAGAATGGGCTACTTCACCATCCAGACCTACATCCCCTGCAGTATGATCGTAGTTTTGTCCTGGGTCTCTTTTTGGATTAATAAGGATGCCGTACCAGCCAGAACATCATTAGGTATATAAGAAGCCTCTGAACGAATACAAATCAATAGAAAGATAACTTTAATTTTTTAACAATGAGGATACACAGCCTGATTTCACTTGAAGTTGTTAAATTGGCTAATTTGTATAAATGTTAAAGGGCACCTATTATGCCCATTTTTGCAAGATGTAATATAAGTCTCAGATGTGCCCAAAATGTGTCTGTAAAGTTTCAGCTCAAAATACCCCACAGATCATTTATTATAGCATGTCCAAAATGCCTGTATTTGGGTGGGAGGAAAAATGCATCTGTTTTTGTGTATGTGCCTTTAAAGGTGCAGTGAGTAATTTTTAGAAGGATCTCTTGCCAAAATTGCAAAAATGCCATATAATATACAAAACTATATTATCAAGACCTTTTATAATGAACCGTTATGCGTTTATTACCTTAGAATGAGATGTTTTTATCTACATACACAGAGGGTCTCCTTACATGGAAGTCGCCATTTTGGGCCGCCATGTTTCTACAGATCCTTTAACGGACAAACTTTTTTTACTAAGTTGTCTTTGATGATGACTTGTTTGTCCGGTGGTAGCTACAGTAGCTTCTCTATGTGTTTCAGAAGCCAGGGGTGAGCAGTGGACTGAGCCGTTGGTTGCAATTCACAACCTCACCACTAGATTCCGCTAAAATTTACACACTGCACCTTTAAATGCAAATGAGCTTACCAAAAGGGACAGTGAGCGCTTTCAGTTAAAACATATTTAATTCCTGTGAATACAGTCTGAGACAATACTATCTCACTATTGAGATATGGTGGATAGCGTACAACTCCCTGAGGGTGGAAACTATGCCAATGCAGAACAGTCAGTCATTGGCCATGGGCGGGGCTTATCAGTGTGACATCACATTAACAAGAGAATCAAAACAGCATGTCTAATGAGACTGCTTTGGTTTTATGGGGAGTTGGGTGTATTTTTTCATTGTAGGGTGGTTGCGTTCACACACTGCCAGCACACATTTATATTCAAACACCTTGCAAAACTGGAGTTTGCATAATAGGTACCGTTTAAAGATGAAGAAATGTTAAAATACAGGTATTTACCGTGTTTCCTCATTGCTTAGGTATCACAACTGTGCTTACCATGACAACTCTAAGCACCATATCTAGAAAGTCCCTGCCTAAGGTGTCATATGTGACGGCCATGGATCTGTTTGTGTCAGTTTGCTTCATCTTTACCTTCGCTGCTCTTATGGAGTATGGAACTCTGCACTACTTCACAAGCAATCGGCAGAACAAGAAGACCAAATCCAGCCATGCACAGGTGAATAAACATTATGCTATATTAAATATACCTATAACACGGAACCTATGCAGCACCTATACGATCACTGACATGTACAATGAACTGGCTTATACTGTAGAGTAATTCAGCAGGACACATTTGCAATTAAATCGAGCGTGTTGTTCAGAATCCCACACGCTGTCTTTTAGTGACCTTTCTATTCCTCTGTGCAGAAACCCAGCATGGTCAACATCAGACCAGGGACATCCTTACTGCAGATGAACAATATTCCTCCCTACCACGAGGATGACGATTATGCGTATGAATGTTTGGATGGGAAAGACTGCACTACTTTCTTCTGCTGTTTTGACGATTGTCGTACAGGAGCCTGGCGTGAGAACAGAATGCACGTCCATGTCTCCAAAATCGACTCTTATTCTCGAATATTCTTCCCGACCGCTTTTGGCCTCTTCAATCTCGTCTATTGGATTGGGTATCTGTATCTTTAAAGATGCTGGGCAAGTGGGACAGGGGGACTGTAGCTCAAAAATTTGCAAATCATTTGTAAATTCTCCATCTGGCAACATACGTCACTGAGACGGGGGTGTGTGAGTCTTGCGTTGGATGTACTAATTTTTGATGAGTCTTTAACTGTGGATGGGATCAGGTTTACTGCAGTATTACGATTACCGTCTGAATATTACCAGCAAATGAATTGTGTGAATTCAATAATGCGAGCCATATACCGAAGTCAACATATACAGTAGTCCATAAACTATGCCTACTTATATATATATATTACAATAAATATAAAGCAGCACTTTAATGTAGCTACAAAAGAACAGGAAATACTAATATTTGCAAAGAAAAGGGTCTTGATAGTAATTTGATAGTTAATTAACATATATAGACACACATATCTTATGTCAGAAAACGAATATTTGCATTGTTTTAATCTTTCAGAAGGTTTTATTTCGATCCTACAATAACTACGTGTATTTGTGAATTATCTGTATTCAGTTCAGAACCAAACAAGCCAAAGCATAGCTGTCTGGACATTGAATAGATGCATTATACATGAATCGACTTTCGCTAAAGAATAACCCAGAAGCCATCTACTTGGATTTAGCCTATAATAATACTGTGAAAACGTTCTTGACTTGAACTCATAAGCCGTCTCCGCAATAGCTCACATAAAGAGATGCCAACGTGCCCGAAGTAAAAGGGTTTCAAATGAGCATGTATACATTTTTATACATAAAATAGGAATAGAATAGCCTTTAAAATTGATAACTGTTCTGTGTCTATCAAAGTTAGCGATAACTTTCCTCAGTGTTCAAACAGCATTTTCTCTCTCTTCGCGAATGGCTAGATTTCCGTGAGCTTCGCCTTAGCATAAATGCATGACTCATCTGAGCTCCTACGGCTAATCAATCCCTATATATATACGGAGACCGGTTTGATGGGCAGAAAATGAGGCTTTGTGGACAGATCCATCACTTACAGAAGTGTACATAAGGAAATATAACATGCAAAATGATCTTGCCACAAACCATAGATGCCTTCTCTACAGCACAGCACTAATCGAAATTCATGAGGCAATTTATTCTGTTTGTGTTTAACGTGTGGAAAATTAGCTGAAGTATCTGATATCAAAGCCCTATTTAAATAGCAGGAACAGATTAATAAAAAAAAACTTCAGTAGCTTTGTGTGCAGGCGAATGTGAGAAGGTCTTCTTGACTTTGCTCTCCAACATCTGTGAATTAAATGTGCAAGTGTTTCTCCTGTTGAGCTCTCAGCTGTTGCTTGTTTGTTTTGTTAAAATGCTTACATGTGGTGTGTTTTTTGTTGGATGGTATATTAGGCTTACAAGCCATTAACATAGACTGATTTGTTGTCTCTCTCTTTGAACATCTGTTAAGTAGTAAAACTGTTTATAAAGCTACGTGCACACCACCAGTGAGTAGCAACGGGAGATCGGCACGATATTGCCGATTTCTGGCGACACGGGTGACAGTCATCATTGGCGACGCGGAAGTGGCCGTGTCCAGCGACTTGACTCGAAGTTAAAAAAAGTTCAACTTTATGCAAATGATAAGTGACTATCAAAGGGAATGAAGCCGTGGAGTTCAAATCATCCATCTTTTATCAGTTAATGTAGTGGACAGTGCACAATTTTGAACGCCTCCTACAGATGGTTTTATCGAGCGCACAAGCATTGTTACGTTTATGCGCCCGGCCCGAAGTTAACTTCCGGTCTGTGTTTGTCTATCTTGAACAAACACCTTGACGAAAATAAAAATGTTTCAGTTTCCAAAAGATGAGGGAAGATGAGTCGTTTGTTTATGTTCTTACCGTTTATTGACCTCAATGAAAGAGACACACAATGACAAAGTCGCTGGCGGTGTGAACGCAGCTTAACTCTGTGTTGTGTCCTGTATAGTTGAATATATCTGAATACTATGCTCATTAAAGCTTCATGGTTTTTAAGCTCATGCAACAAAGCCAGACAATAGTAGCAACAATAAAATACAGAGAAATAAAATCTGATTATATTTTTGTATCTATTTTGGACCATTCTTTTCATATTCAGTAATACAAAGCAGTGCCGTTCATGTATTAGTGCCGTCTTAAAAACTGCTGGATTGTTTGGGTCTGGGTCAAAAAGGGAGAAAACCAACCGTTGTGTTAAAAATAACCTAGAAAAGATCCATATTAGTCTCGAACACAGGTTAAAACAACTCAGCATGGCTTACCCCAACCATTGAAAACAACCCAGCAATCTTTCGTGGTGAGTGTGTGCATGTGTGTCTGCATTCAAAGCAGACTCTGTATATTTCTTATTTTCATCTTTGCATGTATAAGGGTGATTCTCACGAAAACTTGGTTTTAAAAATGTCAAACATGAAATTTTAAAAATTGCTTAAATTTACGACACCAGACATTAGAAACAAAGTCTGGAGAATATGGGAACATTAATTTAAAAACTTTTACTTATCATTTAACACTTTTTGTAACATAATTTCGAAAATAAGTCCTAAAAAATCTAATTACCGCAACAGTAGTTCTCTTTACTGCAACTGCTATTAAATGGTTGCGGTATATGAGAATAGTGTTGCGGAGGATGAGGTACCCCAGTATATTTTGCTAAAAATAGAGAAGCCATGTAGGCTTTGCTCATTTTTTATTCAGTGCATATAATTAAGCTTTAATAAAGAACATTTTCATAAAAAATTGTAAATCAAACAATTTTCGAAATGTAGAAAACTACCTGTTTTGGTAATGATAACCAAAATGTTGTGTAAGCATTCTGAAAAGAGAATATTTCAAATTTAACTGGAAAGATATGAAGAGATGATCTTACCTGGTAGCCATCTTGAAGTAACTGGTCCACAGTGCTTGGTCACTCAAAATCAAATTTTAAAATTCTGTATGTGTGCTTAAACTGTTCTCAAAAAGTGTGCGGAGGATGAGAACATCAGGCATGGACACATAATTTTCCTAATTTTTCTTCATTATTTTTATGAATATTCAGTAAATTATTTTTCTGTCATCTGAAGTAGTCTAGCAAAACATACATTCATTTTTTTAGGGGTCAAGCCCCGAAGGGGCGTAGAACCCTATTGTATTTGTTAGTTTTCTTAATTTTATTATTATTATTAGTTATTCTTCTTCCGCCATTGCGGTCTATGGCAGCCCATAGAACCGTACGTAGGAAAGTTATGAAATTTGGCACACTGATAAACGACAGTCCAATGTGTCCCCACAGCAAATTTGGAGTCTCTATATCTAACCCACTAGCGCCACCAACAGTCCAAAATTGCACTTATGTTTTTGCCTATAACTTCTGACCCGTACGTCCTAGAAATTAAATTCTTGTTTCCTCTGATTCCTTGGCTCAAGACGATTCGATTGGACCCTATGACGTCATTTTCCGTCATGAAAATTTTCCCGCCATTTTTAAATATTCATAAAACCTACTTTTGCGAACTCGTCCTAGAGCTTTTGCCGGATTGCCTTGAAAATCGGTATGCACCATCTAGAGACACTCAAGGCAAAAAGTTATTAAAAGAATTTTGATAAACCAATCCGTTGTCGTATAGCGCGTCAACAAATTTTACGTAGAGCTCAAAAAAACGGATTTGAGGCTGTATCTTCGCCAAACTTAAGCCTATTGACACGATACTTTGTATTTGTGATGCCAGTCAGGAACTAAGGGTGCATGCAGAGTTTCGTCACAGCGCCACCTAGTGGTCAGACTTATGTTTTACATGCCTATAACTTTGGCTCCGATTGACATATTTTCACAGGACTTGTTTCCTTTGAGTTCTAAATAGTTGCCGAGTCCAACGATACCAAACATACCCGAATTCGCCTTACGGTTAACCCTGCGCAGCAAAATAGCACTTAAGAAACACGCGTAAATATCTCCGCGAACGTTTTTCCGATCGACTCGAAAACACCATAGGAAGAAACTAACCTTACCTTCTGAACAAAAAGTTCTATTGGCGTTATATTAAAATTTTCATCAGAAATGGCCGAAAATTGCAAAAAACGAAAAATTACCTTCAAATTTTGTGTTTTTTACACATAAATGGTTGTAACTTTGTAACGAAAAGAGATTTTTTCACCAGATTTGACACGATGATGCATGAGCACATTCTGAGGCCACACAAAAAAAATTGTATGCTTGCACCACTAGATGGCCTTATAATTGAACAAAACCTTTGATAACAAGCCAGCCCTATGGTCATACAACTGTTTCTTAACTAAACTAAAGTGTATAGTCATAAAACTAGCTAGATGTAACACAATCATGACCTGATGTTGCATGCACAATTTTTTCATTGCGCCACCTACTGGTTTTGAGATGGAATATGGTATTTTTGCCTAAAACTACTGCAACAACACATCTAAAACCATGAGTCATCATGGATTATTCCTTTCATGGCTTTGACTATAATCACTGGTGGTTGCCAATTTACTCCCTAGCAACCATTGAGAATACCTTATCAACCGTTTTTGCAAAAGCTATATCTCTGCATCAGAACATCGTAGAGACATGGGGATGGTCTCTTTTGACTAATTAAACTTGTTGTAACATGATGTGACCACTGCAAACACCACTCACATGTCCTTCAGTGTTCTAATGTTCCATGATTGTCAATAACAGAAGGACGATTGCAGTAGACAAGAACTTAGATTAATTTTGTTGATAACTTTTTTGTTTTTTCATCTAAAATTATTAGATTTACCTAGGTTCTTCAATCTGCTTATCCAATCTCAATTTTACATCCTTTTGTGCCCTTTTCGGCTTGACCCCGGCATTGCTGCTTGCAGCTATATTTAGGGGTCAAGCCCCGAAGGGGCGTAGAACCCTATTGTTATTGTTAGTTTTCTTATTATTATTATTATTATTAGGGGTCAAGCCCCGAAGGGGCGTAGAACCCTATTGTTATTGTTAGTTTTCTTATTATTATTAGGGGTCAAGCCCCGAAGGGGCGTAGAACCCTATTGTTATTGTTAGTTTTCTTATTAGTATTATTAGGGGTCAAGCCCCGAAGGGGCGTAGAACCCTATTGTTATTGTTAGTTTTCTTATTATTATTATTATTATTATTATTATTATTGTTATTCTTGTTCCTCGTTCTTCCACCCAAAAGTCAATGGCAGCCCATAGAACCGTACATAGGAAAGTTATGAAATTTGGCACACATGTAGAGGACAGTCTCAGAAGTTACTATAGCAACATTGGTGTGTCTGACTCAAACCCTCTAGCGCCACCAACAGTCCAAATATGCACTTATGTTCATGCTCACAACTTCTGACCCGTGAGTCCTAGAAACTAAATTCTTGTTTCCTCTGAATCCTTGGCTCATGATGATTCAAATGCACACATTGATGTCATTTGTGTCATGCACATCTTTCCGCCATTTTGAATTTTTCGTAAAACCTACTTTTTCTAACTCCTCCTAGACCGTTTGTCTGATTTGCATGTCCTTTGGTATGTAGCATCTAGAGACACCCATGACAAAAAGTTATCAAAAGCTTTTTGATAGACCAATGCGTTCTCATATAAATTGACAACATATATGGCAGCGAGCACGCCAAAACGGACGTGAGGCCTTATCTTCGCAAAACTTTATTGTATCGACACGAAACTTGGTATATGTCATAACAGTCATGACCTGAGGGTGCCTGCAACGTTTCGTCACAGCGCCACCTAGTGGTCACGAGATTCGAAAAATGCCTATTTTCGCTTATAACTACTTCAAACTTGAGTCTAAAATCATGAAGGTGGTCTTGTTAGATTCCTTGAGGCATGCCGAGTCAAACGATACCAAACGGTTTTCGGTCGGCCATTTTGGGTGTCGGCCATTTTGAATTTTCTCATTAAGTTCAATATTTCACAAACAGAATGGCGTATCGCTACGAAATTTGGCATGGTTCATCAGTGACATGTTCTGAGCGCACTTATAAATCTTTAGGACGGCGCCACCTAGGGGTCAGGATATGTAAAAACAATTTTTTAAATCTTTATATCATTTGATTAAATTGCCACTATGACATAAGACTTCACTCTATTGATTCCTTGGCTCATGCTGAGTCCGACTGTACCAAATATGTCTGAGTCAAACCTACTTCCTGTCGGCCATTTTGAATTATATTGAACACCTACTTTTTCGAACTCCTCCTAGAGCGCTTGTGTGATTGGCTTGATTTTTGGTATGCACCATCTAGAGACACTCTAGACAAAAAGTTATCAAAAGATTTTCCGTAGACCTATCCGTTGTCGTATAACGCATCAAAGAATGCGAGGGCGAGCACGCCAAAATGTGTTTGAGCCTGTATCTTCGCAAAACTTTTGCGTATTAATATGAGACTTGGTATATGTCATAACAGTGATGACCTGAGGGTGCATGCAACATTTCATCACACTGCCCCCTACTGGTCACTAGATATAAAAAATGTCTATTTTTGTTTATAACTACTGCAAACTTGAATGTAAAATTATGAGACTGGTCTTGTTAAATTTCTTGAGGCATGCCGAGTCAAACGATACCAAACGGTTTTCGGTCGGCCATTTTGGGTGTCGGCCATTTTGAATTTTTTCTTTAAGTTCAAGTATTTCAGAAACGCAATTGCGTATTGTTATGAAACTTGGTATGGTTCATCAGCAACATGTTCTGGGAGGACTTGTAAACTTTTTGGCGCCCCCTAGTGGTCAAGAGATTTGAAGCTATATCTCTGCATCTCTTTATCGTATTTACACCAAATTTGGTGGGTGTCATCACAATCAAGGCCTGAGTTACAATTTATTGTTTGGTCAGTGCCCCCTAGTGGTCAAGTCATTTAAGGCGATATCTCCGTATCTGTTTATCGTATTTACACTAAATTTGGTATGTGTCATCACAGTCATGACCTGAGGCACCATCTATTGTTCCGGCACAGCGCCACCTAGTGGTCTCAAGATACAAAAAAATTGCTATTTTTTTCATAAAACTAATGCAAACTTAGATCTTAAATCATGACAGTCATCACGTATGAATCATTATTTGCCATGTTTGGCTTGACCCCGGTATCGCTGCTTGCAGCTATATTTAGGGGTCAAGCCCCGAAGGGGCGTAGAACCCTATTGTTATTGTTAGTTTTCTTATTATTATTCTTGTTCCTCGTTCTTCCACCCAAAAGTCAATGGCAGCCCATAGAACCGTACGTAGGAAAGTTATGAAATTTGGCACACATGTAGAGGACAGTCTCAGAAGTTACTATAGCAACATTGGTGTGTCTGACTCAAACCCTCTAGCGCCACCAACAGTCCAAAAATCCACTTATGTTCATGCTCATAACTGCTGACCCGTGAGTCCTAGAAACTAAATTCTTGTTTCCCCTGAATCCTTTGCTCATGATGATTCAATTGCACACATTGATGTCATTTGTGTCATGCAAATCTTTCCGCCATTTTGAATTTTCCGTAAAACCTACTTTTTCAAACTCCTCCTAGAGCGTTTGTCAGATTTGCATGTCCTTTGGTATGTAGCATCTAGAGACACCCCAGACAAAAAGTTATCAAAAGCTTTTTGATAGACCAATGCGTTCTTGTATAAATTGACAACATATATGGCGGCGAGCACGCCAAAACGGACGTGAGGCCGTATCTTCGCAAAACTGTATTGTATCGACACGAAACTTGGTATATGTCATAACAGTCATGACCTGAGGGTGCCTGCAATGTTTCGTCACAGCGCCACCTAGTGGTCACGAGATTCGAAAAATGCCTATTTTCGCTTATAACTACTTCAAACTTGAGTCTAAAATCATGAAGGTGGTCTTGTTAGATTCCTTGAGGTATGCAGAGTCAAACGATATTAAACGGTTTTCGGTCGGCCATTTTGGGTGTCGGCCATTTTGAATTTTCTCATTAAGTTCAGTATTTCACAAACAGAATGGCGTATTGCTATGAAATTTGGCATGGTTCATCAGTGACATGTTCTGAGCGCACCTATAAATCTTTAGGACAGTGCCACCTAGTGGTCAGGATATGTAAATAAATTGTTTAAAATCTTTATATCATTTGATTAAATTGCCACTATGACATAAGACTTCACTCTTTTGATTCCTTGGCTCATGCTGAGTCAGACTGTACCAAATATGTCTGAGTCAAACCTACTTCCTGTCGGCCATTTTGAATTATATTGAACACCTACTTTTTCGAACTCCTCCTAGAGTGCTCGTGTGACTGGCTTGATTTTTGGTATGCATCATCTAGAGACACTCCAGACAAAAAGTTATCAAAAGCTTTTCGGTAGACCTATCCGTTGTCGTATAACGCATCAAAGAATGCGAGGGCGAGCACGCCAAAATGTGTTTGAGCCTGTATCTTCGCAAAACTTTTGCGTATTAATATGAGACTTGGTATATGTCATAACAGTGATGACCTGAGGGTGCATGCACCATTTCGTCACACTGCCCCCTACTGGTCACGAGATATAAAAAATGTCTATTTTTGCTTATAACTACTGCAAATTTGAATGTAAAATTATGAGACTGGTCTTGTAAGATTTCGTGAGGCATGGCGAGTCAAACGATACCAAATGGTTTTTGGTCAGCCATTTTGTGTGTCGGCCATTTTGAATTTTTCTTTAAGTTCAAGTATTTCAGAAACGCAATTGCGTATTGTTATGAAACTTGGTATGGTTCATCAGCAACATGTTCTGGGAGGACTTGTAAACTTTCAGGTGCCCCCTAGTGGTCAAGAGATTTGAAGCTATATCTCTTCATCTCTTTATCGTATTTACACCAAATTTGGTGGGTGTCATCACAATCAAGACCTGAGTCACAATTTATTTTTTGGTCAGTGCCCCCTAGTGGTCAAGTCATTTAAGGCTATATCTCTGCATCTCTTTATTGTATTTACACCAAATTTGGTGGGTGTCATCACAATCAAGACCTGAGTCACAATTTATTTTTTGGTCAGTGCCCCCTAGTGGTCAAGTCATTTAAGGCTATATCTCTGCATCTCTTTATTGTATTTACACCAAATTTGGTGGGTGTCATCACAATCAAGACCTGAGTCACAATTTATTTTTTGGTCAGTGCCCCCTAGTGGTCAAGTCATTTAAGGCTATATCTCCGTATCGCTTTATTGTATTTACACTAAATTTGGTATGTGTCATCACAGTCATGACCTGAGGCACCATCTATTGTTTCGGCAAAGCGCCACCTAGTGGTCTCAAGATACAAAAAATTCTATTGTTTCATAAAACTAATGCAAACTTAGATCTTAAATCATGACAGTCATCACGTATGAATCATTTTTTGCCATGTTTGGCTTGACCCCGGTATCGCTGCTTGCAGCTATATTTATTATTATTATTATTATTATTGTTATTCTTGTTCCTCGTTCTTCCACCCAAAAGTCAATGGCAGCCCATAGAACCGTACATAGGAAAGTTATGAAATTTGGCACACATGTAGAGGACAGTCTCAGAAGTTACTATAGCAACATTGGTGTGTCTGACTCAAACCCTCTAGCGCCACCAACAGTCCAAAAATCCACTTATGTTCATGCTCACAACTTCTGACCCGTGAGTCCTAGAAAATAAATTCTTGTTTCCTCTAAATCCTTGGCTCATGATGATTCAATTGCACATGTTGATGTCATTTGTGTCATGCACATCTTTCCGCCATTTTGAATTTTCCGTAAAACCTACTTTTTCGAACTCCTCCTAGACCGTCCGTCGGATTTGCATGTCCTTTGGTATGTAGCATCTAGAGACACCCCTGACAAAAAGTTATCAAAAGCTTTTTGATAGACCAATGCGTTCTCGTATAAATTGACAACATATATGGCGGCGAGCACGCCAAAACGGACGTGAGGCCGTATCTTCGCAAAACTTTATTGTATCGACACGAAACTTGGTATATGTCATTACAGTCATGACCTGAGGGTGCCTGCAACGTTTCGTCACAGCGCCACCTAGTGGTCACGAGATTCGAAAAATGCCTATTCTCGCTTATAACTACTTCAAACTTGAGCCTAAAATCACGAAGGTGGGCTTGTTAGATTCCTTGAGGCATGCCGAGTCAAACGATACCAAACGGTTTTCGGTCGGCCATTTTGGGTGTCGGCCATTTTGAATTTTCTCATTAAGTTCAGTATTTCACAAACAGAATGGTGTATCGCTACGAAATTTGGCATGGTTTATCAGTGACATGTTCTGAGCGCACCTATAAATCTTTAGGACAGCGCCACCTAGTGGTCAGGATATGTAAATAAATTGTTTAAAATCTTTATATCATTTGATTAAATTGCCACTATGACATAAGACTTCACTCTATTGATTCCTTGGCTCATGCTGAGTCCGACTGTACCAAATATGTCTGAGTCAAACCTACTTCCTGTCGGCCATTTTGAATTATATTGAACACCTACTTTTTCGAACTCCTCCTAGAGCGCTCGTGTGATTGGCTTGATTTTTGGTATGCATCATCTAGAGACACTCCAGACAAAAAGTTATCAAAAGCTTTTCGGTAGACCTATCCGTTGTTGTATAACGCATCAAAGAATGCGAGGGCGAGCACGCCAAAATGTGTTTGAGCCTGTATCTTCGCAAAACTTTTGCGTATTAATATGAGACTTGGTATATGTCATAACAGTGATGACCTGAGGGGGCATGCAACATTTCGTCACACTGCCCCCTACTGGTCAGGAGATATAAAAAATGTCTATTTTTGCTTATAACTACTGCAAACTTGAATGTAAAATTATGAGACTGGTCTTGTTAGATTTCTTGAGGCATGCCGAGTCAAACCATACCAAATGGTTTTTGGTCGGCCATTTTGTGTGTCGGCCATTTTGAATTTTTTCTTTAAGTTCAAGTATTTCAGAAACGCAATTGCGTATTGTTATGAAACTTGGTATGGTTCATCAGCAACATGTTCTGGGAGGACTTGTAAACTTTTCGGTGCCCCCTAGTGGTCAAGAGATTTGAAGCTATATCTCTGCATCTCTTTATCGTATTTACACCAAATTTGGTTGGTGTCATCACAATCAAGGCCTGAGTTACAATTTATTGTTTGGTCAGTGCCCCCTAGTGGTCAAGTCATTTAAGGCTATATCTCCGTATCGGTTTATCGTATTTACACTTAATTTGGTATGTGTCATCACAGTAATGACCTGAGGCACCATCTATTGTTTCGGCACAGCACCACCTAGTGGTCTCAAGATACGAAAAAATTGCTATTTTTTCATAAAACTAATGCAAACTTAGATCTTAAATCATGACAGTCATCACGTATGAATCATTTTTTGCCATGTTTGGCTTGACCCCGGTATCGCTGCTTGCAGCTATATTTAGGGGTCAAGCCCCGAAGGGGCGTAGAACCCTATTGTTATTGTTAGTTTTCTTATTATTATTATTATTATTATTAGGGGTCAAGCCCCGAAGGGGCGTAGAACCCTATTGTTATTGTTAGTTTTCTTATTATTATTATTATTTATCTTCCTCGTTCTTCCGCCGAAAGTCAATGGCAGCCCATAGAACCGTACATAGGAAAGTTATGAAATTTGGCACACATGTAGAGGACAGTCTCAGAAGTTACTATAGCAACATTGGTGTGTCTGACTCAAACCCTCTAGCGCCACCAACAGTCCAAAAATCCACTTATGTTCATGCTCATAACTTCTGACCCATGAGTCCTAGAAACTAAATTCTTGTTTCCTCTGAATCCTTGGCTCATGATGATTCAAATGCACACATTGATGTCATTTGTGTCATGCACATCTTTCCGCCATTTTGAATTTTTCGTAAAACCTACTTTTTCGAACTCCTCCTAGACCGTTTGTCCGATTTGCATGTCCTTTGGTATGTAGCATCTAGAGACATCCAAGACAAAAAGTTATCAAAAGCTTTTTGATAGACCAATGCGTCTCGTATACAGTGACAACATACAAGGCGGCGAGCACGCCAAAACAGACGTGAGGCCGTATCTTCGCAAAACTTTATTGTATCGACATGAAACTTGGTATATGTCATTACAGTCATGACCTGAGGGTGCCTGCAACGTTTCGTCACAGCGCCACCTAGTGGTCACGAGATTCGAAAAATGCCTATTTTCGCTTATAACTACTTAAAACTTAAGTCTAAAATCATGAAGGTGGTCTTGTTAGATTCCTTGAGGCATGCCGAGTCAAACGATACCAAACGGTTTTCGGTCGGCCATTTTGGGTGTCGGCCATTTTTAATTTTCTCATTAAGTTCAGTATTTCACAAACAGATTGGCGTATCGCTACGAAATTTGGCATGGTTCATCAGTGACATGTTCTGAGCGCACCTATAAATCTTTAGGACGGCGCCACCTAGTGGTCAGGAAATGTAAATAAATTGTTTAAAATCTTTATATCATTTGATTAAATTGCCACACTGACATAAGTCTTCACTCTATTGATTCCTTGGCTCATGTTGAGTCTGACTGTACCAAAACTGTCAGAGTCAAACCTACTTCCTGTCGGCCATTTTGAATTATATTGAACACCTACTTTTTCGAACTCCTCCTAGAGCGCTCGTGTGATTGGCTTGATTTTTGGTATGCATCATCTAGAGACACTCTAGACAAAAAGTTATCAAAAGCTTTTCGGTAGACCTATCCGTTGTCGTATAATGCATCAAAGAATGCGAGGGCGAGCACGCCAAAGATTTGGTATATGTCATAACACTGATGACCTGAGGGTGCATGCACCATTTCGTCACACTGCCCCCTACTGGTCACGAGATATAAAAAATGTTTATTTTTGCTTATAACTACTCCAAACTTGAATGTAAAATTATGAGACTGGTCTTGTTAGATTTCGTGAGGCATGCAGAGTCAAACGATACCACATGGTTTTTGGTCGGCCATTTTGTGTGTCGGCCATTTTGAAATTTTTCTTTAAGTTCAAGTATTTCATAAACGCAATTGCGTATTGTTATGAAACTAGGTATGGTTCATCAGCAACATGTTCTGAGAGGGCTTGTAAACTTTTCGGCGCCCCCTAGTGGTCAAGAAATTTAAAGCTATATCTCTGCATCTCTTTATCGTATATACACCAAATTTGGTGGGTGTCATCACAATCAAGACCTGAGTCACAATTTATTGTTTGGTCAGTGCCTCCTAGTGGTCAAGTCATTTAAGGCTATATCTCTGTATCGCTTTATTGTATTTACACTAAATTTGGTATGTGTCATCACAGTCATGACCTGAAGCACCATCCATTGTTTCGGCACAGCGCCACCTAATGGTCTCAAGATACGAAAAAATTGCTATTTTTTTCATAAAACTAATGCAAACTTAGATCTTAAATCATGACAGTCATCACGTATGAATCATTTTTTGCCATGTTTGGCTTGACCCCGGTATCGCTGCTTGCAGCTATATTTAGGGGTCAAGCCCCGAAGGGGCGTAGAACCCTATTGTATTTGTTAGTTTTCTTAATTTTATTATTATTATTAGTTATTCTTCTTCCGCCATTGCGGTCTATGGCAGCCCATAGAACCGTACGTAGGAAAGTTATGAAATTTGGCACACTGATAAACGACAGTCCAATGTGTCCCCACAGCAAATTTGGAGTCTCTATATCTAACCCACTAGCGCCACCAACAGTCCAAAATTGCACTTATGTTTTTGCCTATAACTTCTGACCCGTACGTCCTAGAAATTAAATTCTTGTTTCCTCTGATTCCTTGGCTCAAGACGATTCGATTGGACCCTATGACGTCATTTTCCGTCATGAAAATTTTCCCGCCATTTTTAAATATTCATAAAACCTACTTTTGCGAACTCGTCCTAGAGCTTTTGCCGGATTGCCTTGAAAATCGGTATGCACCATCTAGAGACACTCAAGGCAAAAAGTTATTAAAAGAATTTTGATAAACCAATCCGTTGTCGTATAGCGCGTCAACAAATTTTACGTAGAGCTCAAAAAAACGGATTTGAGGCTGTATCTTCGCCAAACTTAAGCCTATTGACACGATACTTTGTATTTGTGATGCCAGTCAGGAACTAAGGGTGCATGCAGAGTTTCGTCACAGCGCCACCTAGTGGTCAGACTTATGTTTTACATGCCTATAACTTTGGCTCCGATTGACATATTTTCACAGGACTTGTTTCCTTTGAGTTCTAAATAGTTGCCGAGTCCAACGATACCAAACATACCCGAATTCGCCTTACGGTTAACCCTGCGCAGCAAAATAGCACTTAAGAAACACGCATAAATATCTCCGCGAACGTTTTTCCAATCGACTCGAAAACACCATAGGAAGAAACTAACCTTACCTTCTGAACAAAAAGTTCTATTGGCGTTATATTAAAATTTTCATCAGAAATGGCCGAAAATTGCAAAAAACGAAAAATTACCTTCAAATTTTGTGTTTTTTACACATAAATGGTTGTAACTTTGTAACGAAAAGAGATTTTTTCACCAGATTTGATACGATGATGCATGAGCACATTCTGAGGCCACACAAAAAAAATTGTATGCTTGCACCACTAGATGGCCTTATAATTGAACAAAACCTTTGATAACAAGCCAGCCCTATGGTCATACAACTGTTTCTTAACTAAACTAAAGTGTATAGTCATAAAACTAGCTAGATGTAACACAATCATGACCTGATGTTGCATGCACAATTTTTTCATTGCGCCACCTACTGGTTTTGAGATGGAATATGGTATTTTTGCCTAAAACTACTGCAACAACACATCTAAAACCATGAGTCATCATGGATTATTCCTTTCATGGCTTTGACTATAATCACTGGTGGTTGCCAATTTACTCCCTAGCAACCATTGAGAATACCTTATCAACCGTTTTTGCAAAAGCTATATCTCTGCATCAGAACATCGTAGAGACATGGGGATGGTCTCTTTTGACTAATTAAACTTGTTGTAACATGATGTGACCACTGCAAACACCACTCACATGTCCTTCAGTGTTCTAATGTTCAATGATTGTCAATAACAGAAGGACGATTGCAGTAGACAAGAACTTAGATTAATTTTGTTGATAACTTTTTTGTTTTTTCATCTAAAATTATTAGATTTACCTAGGTTCTTCAATCTGCTTATCCAATCTCAATTTTACATCCTTTTGTGCCCTTTTCGGCTTGACCCCGGCATTGCTGCTTGCAGCTATATTTATTAGGGGTCAAGCCCCGAAGGGGCGTAGAACCCTATTGTTATTGTTAGTTTTCTTATTATTGTTATTCTTGTTCCTCGTTCTTCCACCCAAAAGTCAATGGCAGCCCATAGAACCGTACGTAGGAAAGTTATGAAATTTGGCACACATGTAGAGGACATTCTCAGAAGTTACTGTAGCAACTTTGGTGTGTCTGACTCAAACCCTCTAGCGCCACCAACAGTCCAAAAATCCACTTATGTTCATGCTCATAACTTCTGACCCTTGAGTCCTAGAAACTAAATTCTTGTTTCCTCTGAATCCTTGGCTCATGATGATTCAACTGCACATGTTGATGTCATTTGTGTCATGCACATCTTTCCGCCATTTTGAATTTTCCTTAAAACCTACTTTTTCGAACTCCTCCTAGAGCGTTTGTCCGATTTGCATGTCCTTTGGTATGTAGCATCTAGAGACACCCCTGACAAAAAGTTATCAAAAGCTTTTTGATAGACCAATGCGTTCTCGTATACCGTGACAACATATACGGCGGCGAGCACGCCAAAACGGACGTGAGGCCGTATCTTCGCAACACTTTGGTGTATCGACACGAAACTTGGTATATGTCATTACAGTCTTGACCTGAGGGTGCCTGCAATGTTTCGTCACAGCGCCACCTAGTGGTCACGAGATTCGAAAAATGCCTATTTTCGCTTATAACTACTTCAAACTTGAGTCTAAAATCATGAAGGTGGTCTTGTTAGATTCCTTGAGGCATGCCGAATCAAACGATACCAAACGGTTTTCGGTCGGCCATTTTGGGTGTCGGCCATTTTGAATTTTCTCATTAAGTTCAGTATTTCACAAACAGAATGGCGTATCGCTACGAAATTTGGCATGGTTCATCAGTGACATGTTCTGAGCGCACCTATAAATCTTTAGGACGGCGCCACCTAGTGGTCAGGATATGTAAATAAATTGTTTAAAATCTTTATATCATTTGATTAAATTGCCACTATGACATAAGACTTCACTCTATTGATTCCTTGGCTCATGCTGAGTCCGACTGTACCAAATATGTCTGAGTCAAACCTACTTCCTGTCGGCCATTTTGAATTATATTGAACACCTACTTTTTCGAACTCCTCCTAGAGCGCTCGTGTGATTGGCTTGATTTTTGGTATGCATCATCTAGAGACACTCTAGACAAAAAGTTATCAAAAGCTTTTCAGTAGACCTATTTGTTGTCGTATAACGCATCAAAGAATGCGAGGGCGAGCACGCCAAAATGTGTTTGAGCCTGTATCTTCGCAAAACTTTTGTGTATTAATATGAGACTTGGTATATGTCATAACAGTGATGACCTGAGGGTGCATGCACCATTTCGTCACACTGCCCCCTACTGGTCACGAGATATAAAAAATGTCTATTTTTGCTTATAACTACTGCAAACTTGAATGTAAAATTATGAGAGTGGTCTTGTTAGATTTCGTGAGGCATGCCGAGTCAAACGATACCAAATGGTTTTTGGTCGGCCATTTTGTGTGTCGGCCATTTTGAATTTTTCTTTAAGTTCAAGTATTTCAGAAACGCAATTACGTATTGTTATGAAACTTGGTTTGGTTCATCAGCAACATGTTCTGGGAGGACTTGTAAACTTTCCGGTGCCCCCTAGTGGTCAAGAGATTTGAAGCTATATCTCTGCATCTCTTTATCGTATTTACACCAAATTTGGTGGGTGTCATCACAATCAAGACCTGAGTCACAATTTATTTTTTGGTCAGTGCCCTCTAGTGGTCAAGTTATTTAAGGCTATATCTCTGCATCTCTTTATTGTATTTACACCAAATTTGGTGGGTGTCATCACAATCAAGACCTGAGTCACAATTTATTTTTTGGTCAGTGCCCCCTAGTGGTCAAGTCATTTAAGGCTATATCTCTGCATCTCTTTATTGTATTTACACCAAATTTGGTGGGTGTCATCACAATCAAGACCTGAGTCACAATTTATTATTTGGTCAGTGCCCCCTAGTGGTCAAGTCATTTAAGGCTATATCTCCGTATCGCTTTATTGTATTTACACCAAATTTGGTGGGTGTCATCACAATCAAGACCTGAGTCACAATTTATTGTTTGGTATGTGTCATCACAGTCATGACCTGAGCCACCATCTATTGTTTCGGCAAAGCGCCACCTAGTGGTCTCAAGATACAAAAAATGCTATTTTTTCATAAAACTAATGCAAACTTAGATCTTAAATCATGACAGTTATCACGTATGAATCATTTATTGCCATGTTTGGCTTGACCCCGGTATCGCTGCTTGCAGCTATATTGGCAATTGTTTCTGTTAGTAAATTTTTCTTCTTCTGCCATTGTTGTCTATGGCAGCCCATAGAACCGTACGTAGGAAAGTTATGAAATTTGGCACACTGATAGAGGACAGTCCAAATAATATCCACAGCAAATTTGGAGTCTCTATTTCAAACCCGCTAGCGCCACCAACAGTCCAAAGTTGCACTTATGTTTTTGCTTATAACTTCTGATCCGTAAGTCCTAGAAACGAAATTCTTGTTTCCACTGATTCCTTGGCTCAAGCCGATTCGATTGAACCCTATGACGTCATTTTACGTCATGAAATTTTTTCCGCCATTTTGAATTATTCATAAAACCTACTTTTGCGAACTCATCCTAGGGCTTTTGCCCGATTGCCACGAAAATTGGTATGCAGCATCAAGAGACACTCACGGCAAAAAGTTATTAAAAGAATTTTGATAAACCATTCCGTTTTCGTATAGCGTGTCAACAAATTTGACGTAGAGCGCAAAAAAACAGGTTTAAGCTGTATCTTCACCAAACTTAGGCCTATTGACACGAAACTTGGTTCTTGAGATGCCAGTCAGGAACTGAGGGTACATGCACAGTTTCGTTGCAGCGCCACCTAGTGGCCAGAGAAATGTTTTATAGGCCTATAACTTTGGCTCCGATTGACGTATTTTCACAGGACTTGTTTCTTTGGAGTTCTGAATAGTTGCCGAGTCCAACGATACCAAACATGCCAGAATTCGCCTTACGGTTAACCCTGCGTAGCAAAATAGCGCTTAAGAAACACGCGTGAATATCTCCGCGAACGTTTTTCCGATCGACTCGAAAACACCATAGGAAGAAACTAACCTTACCTTCTGAACAAAAAGTTCTATTGGCGTTATATTAAAATTTTCATCAGAAATTGCCGAAAATTGCAAAAAACGAAAAAGTAACTTCAAATTTTGTGTTTTTTACACATAAATGGTTGTAACTTTGTAACGAAAATATATTTTTTCACCAGATTTGATACGCTGATGCATGAGCACATTCTGAGGCTACACAAAAAAAAATTGTATGCTTGCACCACTAGATGGCCTTATAATTGAACAAAACCTTTGATAACAAGCCAGCCCTATGGTCATACAACTGTTTCTTCACTAAACTAAAGTGTATAGACATAAAACTAGCTAGATGTAACACAATCATGACCTGATGTTGCATGCACAATTTTGTCATTGCGCCACCTAGTGGTTTTGAGATAGAAATATGGTATTTTTGCCTAAAACTACTGCAATAACACATCTAAAACCATGAGTCATCATGGATTATTCCTTTCATGGCTTTGACTATGATCACTGGTGGTTGCCAATTCACTCCCTAGCAACCATTGAGAATACCTTATTAACCGTTTTTGCAAATGCTATATCTCTGCATCAGAACATCGTAGAGACACGGGGATGGTCTCTTTTGACTAATTAAACTTGTTATAACATGATGTGACCCATGTTTTGCCACTGCAAACACCACTCACATGTCCTTCAGTGCTCTAATGTTCCATGATTGTCAATAACAGAAGGACGATTGCAGTAGACAAGAACTTAGATTACTTTTGTTGATAACTTTTTAGTTTTTTCATCTAAAATTATTAGGTTTACTTAGGTTCTTCAATTTGCTTATCCAATCTCAATTTTACATCCTTTTGTGCCCTTTTCGGCTTGACCCCGGCATTGCTGCTTGCAGCTATATTTATTATTGTTATTCTTGTTCCTCGTTCTTCCACCCAAAAGTCAATGGCAGCCCATAGAACCGTACATAGGAAAGTTATGAAATTTGGCACACATGTAGAGGACAGTCACAGAAGTTACTATAGCAACATTGGTGTGTCTGACTCAAACCCTCTAGCGCCACCAACAGTCCAAAAATCCACTTATGTTCATGCTCACAACTTCTGACCCGTGAGTCCTAGAAAATAAATTCTTGTTTCCTCTGAATCCTTGGCTCATGATGATTCAATTGCATATGTTGATGTCATTTGTGTCATGCACATCTTTCCGCCATTTTGAATTTTCCGTAAAACCTACTTTTTCGAACTCCTCCTAGACCGTCCGTCCGATTTGCATGTCCTTTGGTATGTAGCATCTAGAGACACCCCTGACAAAAAGTTATCAAAAGCTTTTTGATAGACCAATGCGTTCTCGTATACCATGACAACATATACAGCGGCGAGCACGCCAAAACAGACGTGAGGCCGTATCTTCGCAACACTTTGGTGTATCGACACGAAACTTGGTATATGTCATTACAGTCATGACTTGAGGGTGCCTGCAACGTTTCGTCACAGCGCCATCTAGTGGTCACGAGATTCGAAAAATGCCTATTTTCGCTTATAGCTACTTCAAACTTGAGTCTAAAATCATGAAGGTGGTCTTGTTAGATTCCTTGAGGCATGCCGAGTCAAACGATACCAAACGGTTTTTGGCCGGCCATTTTGGGTGTCGGCCATTTTGAATTTTCTCATTAAGTTCAGTATTTCACAAACAGAATGGCGTATCGCTACGAAATTTGGCATGGTTCATCAGTGACATGTTCTAAGCGCACCTATAAATCTTTAGGACGGCGCCACCTAGTGGTCAGGATATGTAAATCAATTGTTTTAAATCTTTATTTCATTTGATTAAATTGCCACTATGACATAAGACTTCACTCTATTGATTCCTTGGCTCATGCTGAGTCCGACTGTACCAAGTATGTCTGAGTCAAACCTACTTCCTGTCGGCCATTTTGAATTATATTGAAGACCTACTTTTTCGAACTCCTCCTAGAGCGCTTGCTTGATTGGCTTGAATTTTGGTAGGCATCATCTAGAGACACTCTAGACAAAAAGTTATCAAAAGCTTTTCGGTAGACCTATCCGTTGTCGTATAACGCATCAAAGAATGCGAGGGCGAGCACGCCAAAATGTGTTTGAGCCTGTATCTTCGCAAAACTTTTGCGTATTAAAATGAGACTTGGTATATGTCATAACAGTGATGACCTGAGGGTGCATGCACCATTTCGTCACACTGCCCCCTACTGGTCATGAGATATAAAATATGTCTATTTTTGCTTATAACTACTGCAAACTTGAAAGTAAAATTATGAGACTAGTCTTTTTAGATTACGTGAGGCATGCCGAGTCAAACGATACCAAATGGTTTTTGGTCGGCCATTTTGTGTGTCGGCCATTTTGAATTTTTTCTTTAAATTGAAGTATTTCAGAAACACAATTGCGTATTGTTATGAAACTTGGTATGGTTCATCAGCAACATGTTCTGGGAGGACTTGTAAACTTTTCGGCACCCCCTAGTGGTCAAAAGATTTGAAGCTATATCTCTTCATCTATTTATCGTATTAACACCAAATTTGGTGGGTGTCATCACAATCAAGACCTGAGTCACAATTTATTGTTTGGTCAGTGCCCCCTAGTGGTCAAGTTATTTAAGGCTATATCTCCATATCGCTTTATTGTATTTACACTAAATTTGGTATGTGTCATCACAGTCATGACCTGAGGTACCATCTATTGTTTCGGCACAGCGCCACCTAGTGGTCTCAAGATACGAAAAAATTGCTATTTTTTCATAAAACTAATGCAAACTTAGATCTTAAATCATGACAGTCATCACATATGAATCATTATTTGCCATGTTTGGCTTGACCCCGGTATCGCTGCTTGCAGCTATATTTATTATTAGGGGTCAAGCCCCGAAGGGGCGAAGACCCCTATTGTATTTGTTAGTTTTCTTTTTACAATTATTATTAGTTATTCTTCTTCCGCCATTGCGGTCTATGGCAGCCCATAGAACCGTACGTAGGAAAGTTATGAAATTTGGCACACTGATAAAGGACACTCCAGTGTGTCCCCACAGCAAATTTGGAGTCTCTATGTCTAACCCGCTAGCGCCACCAACAGTCCAAAGTTGCACTTATGTTTTTGCTTATAACTTCTGGTCCGTATGTCCTAGAAACACAATTTTCATTTCCTCTGATTCCTTGGCTCAAGACGATTCGAAAGGACCCTATGACGTCATTTTCCGTCATGAAAATTTTTCCACTATTTTGAATTATTCGTAAAACCTACTTTTTCGAACTTGTCCTAGAGCTTTTGTCCGATTGCCACGAAAATCGGCACGTAGCATCTAGAGACACTCATGGCAAAAAGTTATCAAAAGAATTTCAATACACCAATCCGTTGTCGTATACCGCCTTAACAAATTTTACGTAGAGTGCAAAAAAACTGATTTTAGGCTGTATCTTCGTCAAACTTAGGCCTATTGACATGACACTTGGTACTTGTGATGCCAGTCAGGAACTGAGGGTGCATGCACAGTTTCGTCGCAGCGCCACCTAGTGGTCAGATTAATGTATTACACGCCTATAACTTTGGCTGCGGTCAATGTATTGTCACGGGACTTGTTTCCTTGGAGTTTTGAATAATTGCCGAGTCCAACGATACCAAACTTGCCAGAATTCGCCTTACGGTTAACCCTGCGCAGCAAAATAACGCTTAAAAAACACGCGCGAATATCTCCGCGAGCGTAATTCTGATCGACTCAAAAACACCATAGGAAGAAACTAACCTTACCTTCTGAACAAAAAGTTCTATTGGCGTTATATTAAAATTTTCATCAGAAATGGCCGAAAAATGCAAAAAACTAAAAATTACCTTTAAATTTTGTATTTTTTACACATAAATGGTTATAACTTCGCAACGAAAAGAGATTTTTTCACCAGATTTGATACGCTGATGTACGACCACAGTCTGAGGCTACACAAAAAAAATTGCTTGCTTGCACCACTAGTTGGCGTTATAATTGAACAAAACCTGTGATATCAAGCCAGCCCTATGGTCATACAACTGTTTCTTCACTAAACTAAAGTGTATAGACATAAAACTAGCTCAATGTAACGTAATCATGACCTGAAGTTGCATGCACAATTTTGTCACAGCGCCACCTAGTGGTTTTGAGATAGAAAATGGTAATTTTTGCCTAAAACTACTGCAACAAACACATCTAAAACCATAAATCATCATGGATTATTCATTTCATGGCTTGGATTATAATCACTGGTGGATGTCAATTTACTGTCTAGCAACCAATGAGAATACCTTATCAACTGTTTTTGCAACAGCTTTTTCTCTGCATCAGAACAGCGTAGAGACATGGGGATGGTCTCTTTTGACTCATTTAACTTGCTGTAACATGTTGTGACCCATGTTTTGCCACTGCAAACATCACATACATGTCTTTCAGTGCTCTTATGTTCCATGATTGTCAATAACAGAAGGACGATTGCAGTAGACAAGAACATAGATTATTTTTGTTGATTACTTTTGCGTTTTTTTCATCTGAAATCATAAGGTTTCCCTAGGTTCTTTAGTCTGCTTATCCAAACGCAACTTTACATCCTTCTGTGCCCTTTTCGGCTTGACCCCGGCATTGCTGCTTGCAGCTATATTTATTCTTGTTCCGCGTTCTTCCACCCAAAAGTCAATGGCAGCCCATAGAACCGTACGTAGGAAAGTTATGAAATTTGGCACACATGTAGAGGACAGTCTCAGAAGTTACTATAGCAACATTGGTGTGTCTGACTCAAACCCTCTAGCGCCACCAACAGTCCAAAAATCCACTTATGTTCATGCTCATAACTTCTGACCCGTGAGTCCTAGAAACTAAATTATTGTTTCCTCTGAATCCTTTGCTCATGATGATTCAATTGCACACATTGATGTCATTTGTGTCATGCACATCTTTCCGCCATTTTGAATTTTCCGTAAAACCTACTTTTTCGAACTCCTCCTAGACCGTTCGTCCGATTTGCATGTCCTTTGGTATGTAGCATCTAGAGACACCCCAGACAAAAAGTTATCAAAAGCTTTTTGATAGACCAATGCGTTCTCGTATACAGTGACAACATATATGGCGGCGAGCACGCCAAAACGGACGTGAGGCCGTATCTTCGCAAAACTTTATTGTATCGATACGAAACTTGGTATATGTCATAACAGTCATGACCTGAGGGTGCCTGCAACGTTTCGTCACAGCGCCACCTAGTGGTCACGAGATTCGAAAAATGCCTATTTTCGCTTATAACTACTTCAAACTTGAGTCTAAAATCATGAAGGTGGTCTTGTTAGATTCCTTGAGGCATGCCGAGTCAAACGATAACAAACGGTTTTCGGTCGGCCATTTTGGGTGTCGGCCATTTTGAATTTTCTCATTAAGTTCAGTATTTCACAAACAGAATGACGTATCGCTACGAAATTTGGCATGGTTCATCAGTGACATGTTCTGAGCGCACCTATAAATCTTTAGGACGGCGCCACCTAGTGGTCAGGATATATAAATAAATTGTTTAAAATCTTTATAGCATTTGATTCATTTGCCACACTGAAATGAGACTTCACTCTATTGATTCCTTGGCTCGTGCTGAGTCCGACTGTACCAAATATGTCAGAGTCAAACCGACTTCCTGTCGGCCATTTTGAATTATATTGAACACCTACTTTTTCGAACTCCTCCTAGAGCGCTCGTGTGATTGGCTTGATTTTTGGTATGCATCATCTAGAGACACTCTAGACAAAAAGTTATCAAAAGATTTTCGGTAGACCTATCCGTTGTCGTATAACGCATCAAAGAATGCGAGGGCGAGCACGCCAAAATGTGTTTGAGCCTGTATCTTCGCAAAACTTTTGCGTATTAATATGAGACTTGGTAAATGTCATAACAGTGATGACCTGAGGGTGCATGCACCATTTTGTCACACTGCCCCCTACTGGTCACGAGATATAAAAAATGTCTTTTTTTGCTTATAACTACTGCAAATTTGAATGTAAAATTATGAGACTGGTCTTGTTAGATTTCGTGAGGCATGCCGAGTCAAACGATAACAAATGGTTTTTGGTCGGCCATTTTGTGTGTCGGCCATTTTGAATTTTTTCTTTAAATTCAAGTATTTCAGAAACGCAATTGCGTATAGTTATGAAACTTGGTACGGTTCATCAGCAACATGTTCTGGAAGAACTTGTAAACTTTTCGGCACCCCCTAGTGGTCAAGAGATTTGAAGCTATATCTCTGCATGTCTTTATCGTATTTACACCAAATTTGGTGGGTGTCATCACAATCAAGACCTGAGTCATAATTTATGGTTTGGTCAGTGCCCCCTAGTGGTCAAGTCATTTAAGGCTATATCTCCGTATCGCTTTATCGTATTTACACCAAATTTGGTGGGTGTCATCACAATCAAGACCTGAGTCATAATTTATGGTTTGGTCAGTGTCCCCTAGTGGTCAAGTCATTTAAGGCTATATCTCCATATCGCTTTATCGTATTTACACTAAATTTGGTATGTGTCATCACAGTCATGACCTGAGGCACCATCTATTGTTTCGGCACAGCGCCACCTAGTGGTCTCAAGATACAAAAAAATTGCTATTTTTTCATAAAAATATTGCAAACTTAGATGTGAAATCATGACAGTCATCACGTATGAATCATTTTTTGCCATGTTTGGCTTGACCCCGGTATCGCTGCTTGCAGCTATATTTAGGGGTCAAGCCCCGAAGGGGCGTAGAACCCTATTGTTATTGTTAGTTTTCTTATTATTATTATTAGGGGTCAAGCCCCGAAGGGGCGTAGAACCCTATTGTTATTGTTAGTTTTCTTATTATTATTCTTGTTCCTCGTTCTTCCACCCAAAAGTCAATGGCAGCCCATAGAACCGTACATAGGAAAGTTATGAAATTTGGCACACATGTAAAGGACAGTCTCAGAAGTTACTATAGCAACATTGGTGTGTCTGACTCAAACCCTCTAGCGCCACCAACAGTCCAAAAATCCACTTATGTTCTTGCTCATAACTTCTGACCCGTGAGTCCTAGAAACTAAATTCTTGTTTCCTCTGAATCCTTTGCTCATGATGATTCAATTGCACACATTGATGTCATTTGTGTCATGCACATCTTTCCGCCATTTTGAATTTTCCGCAAAACCTACTTTTTCGAACTCCTCCTAGACCGTTTGTCCGATTTTCATGTCCTTTGGTATGTAGCATCTAGAGGCACCCCAGACAAAAAGTTATCAAAAGCTTTTTGATAGACCAATGCGTTCTCGTACAAATTGCCAACATATATGGCGGCGAGCACGCCAAAACGGACGTGAGGCCGTATCTTCGCAAAACTTTATTGTATCGACACGAAACTTGGTATATGTCATTACAGTCATGACCTGAGGGTGCCTGCAACGTTTCGTCACAGCGCCACCTAGTGGTCACGAGATTCGAAAAATGCTTATTTTCGCTTATAACTACTTCAAACTTGAGTCTAAAATCATGAAGGTGGTCTTGTAAGATTCCTTGAGGCATGCCGAGTCAAACGATACCAAACGGTTTTCGGTCGGCCATTTTGGGTGTCGGCCATTTTGAATTTTCTCATTAAGTTCAGTATTTCACAAACAGAATGGCGTATCGCTACGAAATTTGGCATGGTTCATCAGTGACATGTTCTGAGCTCACCTATAAATCTTTAGGACAGCGCCACCTAGTGGTCAGGATATGTAAATAAATTGTTTAAAATCTTTATATCATTTGATTAAATTGCCACTATGACATAAGACTTCACTCTATTGATTCCTTGGCTCATGCTGAGTCCAACTGTACCAAATATATCTGAGTCAAACCTACTTCCTGTCGGCCATTTTGAATTATATTGAACACCTACTTTTTCGAACTCCTCCTAGAGCGCTCGTCTGATTGGCTTGATTTTTGGTATGCATCTTCTAGTGACACTCTAGACAAAAAGTTATCAAAAGCTTTTCGGTAGACCTATCCGTTGTCGTATAACGCATCAAAGAATGCGAGGGCGAGCACGCCAAAATGTGTTTGAGCCTGTATCTTCGCAAAACTTTTGCGTATTAATATGAGACTTGGTATATGTCATAACAGTGATGACCTGAGGGTGCATGCACCGTTTCGTCACACTGCCCCCTACTGGTCATGAGATATTAAACATTTCTAATTTTGCTTATAACTACTGCAAACTTGAATGTAAAATTATGAGACTGGTCTTGTTAGATTTCGTGAGGCATGCCGAGTCAAACGATACCAAATGGTTTTTGGTCGGCCATTTTGTGTGTCGGCCATTTTGAATTTTTTCTTTAAGTTCAAGTATTTCAGAAACGCAATTGCGTATTGTTATGAAACTTGGTATGGTTCATCAGCAACATGTTCCGGGAGGACTTGTAAACTTTTCGGCGCCCCCTAGTGGTCAAGAGATTTGAAGCTATATCTCTGCATCTCTTTATCGTATTTACACCAAATTTGGTGGGTGTCATCACAATCAAGACCTTAGTCACAATTTATTGTTTGGTCAGTGCCCCCTAGTGGTCAAGCCATCTAAGGCTATATCTCTGTATCGCTTTATTGTATTTACACTAAATTTGGTATGTGTCATCACAGTCATTCCCTGAGGCACCATCTATTGTTTTGGCACAGCGCCCCCTAGTGGTCTCAAGATATGAAAAAATTGCTATTTTTTCATAAAACTAATGCAAACTTAGATCTTAAATCATGACAGTCATCACGTATGAATCATTTTTTGCCATGTTTGGCTTGACCCCGGTATCGCTGCTTGCAGCTATATTTTCTAAATATTTTTGTGTTAATTTGTTTAAATTACAACATAACGCATGTTCAAACAGAGCCGGACGCATTGCGGTAATGAGAATTTCAGCAGAAAATAAGATAAAATTGACTAATTATAAATTCTTATTTTGAAATCACACATTGTACAAGGTAGAACAGTATTGTGTTAATTCTAATGCTTTTTAATATGACTAAATTACACATTTTATATCTAAATTATATCATTAGTCCTGTGGTGTTTCAATGGTTTCGTGAGAATCACCCATATATAGTTTATACACCATTACATAAATCTCTGTCTGCTTTGCCCTATAATTGTTTTACATAGTTGTTGTCATGTCCTCTGTTACTTACTAACCATCACACCTTTATGCGTTCAAACAATTTATATCTCTGAACACTGTGAGCAATCCAACGGTGCCTCCAAAACACAAATCAAGTTTTACGCTCTTAAACTCCTACGTTTTATTAAAATCCCAAAGCATACAGGGATTGAAAAGATTAATGTGTTTTTCTGCGGGCAGCTACTCCTGTGATATTGCTTTGTTCATACCGCAATTAGTTTTGTAATCATTGCCACAGGTGAATGAGCAACTTTAAATGTACTTTTTATGAGCGTCATTTTCAGCAATTTATGCATCGTAATTAATATCTCACACATGAGTGAGAAAAGATGAGTTTCTCTGATACCGTACTTCAATAAAACAAATCATATACGATACATCATGTAATCATTAAAATCAGTAATTGAATAAAAGGAGTTTGACTTAATATTTCATAATTGTTTACATTAGTGCCAACCCATTTAATTTTTCGGTCTTCCATGGAAACAAAAGTAAGATCAGACACCAAGTATTAAAAAACTTTTATAGGACTATATTGCTTGTTAAAGCATAATATAGCTAATAATCCTCCCCTCTTACTGGAAAGTGACTGGAGTATTCAAGCTGTTTTTTGGGTGCGGGGTTCAAATAAAAAAGAAATAATGCAGGTTTAGAGCAACATGAGGTGAAAAACACAACTGTCTCTCACTTCCCTGTCTCTTAGTAAACTCCCCTCCTGACAGTTTAAACACAACCTATATCTTTTTCACTCCCTTCCCATGTAGCCATTAAAGGCCTCTGTGATTATTATGCTGTAGAATGAGGACTGTAGTTTAATTGTGTAGGAGGTAGACAATAATGGCCTGTCGTTATATAGCAGTGTGGATAGACTGCGGAATGATGACTGAAGACAGAATAAACAGAGAACTTTCTTAGAGTTTCAGATAACAAATATAGGTCTTTATATCTATACGGTCTGTGGTAAGTACTATCCTTATCACTGCTGTGACAGGAAAGAGTTGGTTCATGTCTAGCATACTTGCTGTGTGAGCAAATGTTTTTCTGAAGCCTCTCATACTATTAAATGCCATTTGGGACTGAATGTTGTACACTCTAAAAAAAATGAGAGATTAAAAGATTAAACGTTTTGGTGTACATGCCCAAAACTTTGGATAGTTTCTGGTTGTCAAATGTTAGCTAAACACGTCCACGTTAATGTGATGGTAAGTTATATCGGCATGAGTAAAGGTCTAGCATAACAGCTTTGCAAATGTCACTTGGTTTTATATTAACTGTGTCCAAATAACTTTTCCGGCCACTGGCTGATTAAGAAGAAATATATTCAGAAAGAGGAAAAAAGAAAAAAAATGCTTTGAATTTTACTTGAGTCAGATGTGTACACCAGAACATTCACAAATCAATTTCTCTTTTCAGGAATAACGAGATTTCAAGGAGAATGGCATCATCGTAAATGAGATGTTGTTCAATACATACTGCAGATGGAAATACTGATTAAAAGAGTCCTCTACTCTGTCCAAAGCATGTGCTTCACATGTCCATCCACAAATGTTCATCAATATTCTATGAAGAATGAAAAATAGATTGAAAAGAGGTGGAAAGAGCGCTTTGCTGCTTATACAATCTTGGGAACCAAAAATGGTTTTCAATGGCATCGCTGTGAACTTTAGTTTAAGCAGCAACAGTGTATTGCAGCGATTACAGTGTATTACAAAAACTTCAGAGGGCAGTCAAAATAAAAAGGCGTCTTTTAAAAATGCTCTAAACCATGCAAATAAAACCTCTGTGGCACCAACATCACAACAACCTTTGTAGTTTATAAAATGTGACTGTATGCTTGATAGTTCTTACAAGATGAATGAAGCTTAGTTTGGCTGAACTCCACTCGCTTGCTCCCACCGTGCACCATTGGTGGGCTTCCCCTTCCATTTCATTTCCTTTGAAGACAGTACAGAGGAATGCTTGATAAGACACAATATAGTGCAGCTGAAACAGTGGCAGTTCGGATACGCAGAGCGATGCCAACTAATGAAGTGAAGGATGAACAAGAAGCTATAACTAATCTCATCATGCCAGGGTCAGTTTAAAGGACAGATTTAATCTTGCTTTTAAGGAATAGTTCACTAGAAAAGGAAAATTGTCACATAATTTACTCAACCTTATCAGGTGTATGACTTTCTTCTTAACTCTAAAAATGCTGGGTTGTTTTAACCCATTGTTGGGTCAAATATAAAAAAATTATTGGTTAATTTAACCCAACAGCTGGGGTTGTTCTTTTTTACCCAACTCTGATTTAAGCAATTTTGAGTGTGGCATGGTTGTTGGTGCCAGACGGGCCAGTCTGAGTATTTCACAATCTGCTCAGTTACTGGGATTTTCACGCACAACCATTTGTAGGGTTTACAAAGAATGGTGTGAAAAGGAAAAAACATCCAGTATGTGGCAGTCCTGTTGGCGAAAATGCCTTGTTGATGCTAGAGGTCAGAGGAGAATGGGCCGACTGATTCAAGCTGATAAAAGAGCAACTTTGACTAAAATAAACCCTTGTTACAACCGAGGTATGCAGCAAAGCATTTGTGAAGCCACAACACGCACAACCTTGAGGCGGATGGGCTACAACAGCAGAAGACCCCACCGGGTACCACTCATCTCCACTACAAATAGGAAAAAGAGGCTACAATTTTCACAAGCTCACCAAAATTGGACAGTTGAAGACTGGAAAAATGTTGCCTGGTATAATGAGTCTCGATTTCTGTTAAGAAATTCAGATGGTAGAGTCAGAATTTGTTGTAAAGAGAACGAGAACATGGATCCATCATGTCTTGTTACCACTGTGCAGGCTGCTGGTAGTGTAATGGTGTGGGGGATGTTTTCTTGGCACACTTTAGGCCCCTTAGTGCCAATTGGGCATCGTTTAAATGCCACGGCCTACCTGAGCAATGTTTCTGACCATGTCCATCCCTTTATGACCACCATGTACTCATCCTCTGATGGCTACTTCCAGCAGGATAATGCACCATGTCACAAAGCTCGAATCATTTCAAATTGGGGTTTCTTGAACATGACAATGAGTTCACTGTACTAAAATGGCCCCCACAGTCACCAGATCTCAACCCAATAGAGCATCTTTGGATTGTGGTGGAACGCAAGCTTCGTGCCCTGGATGTGCATCCCACAAATCTCCATCAACTGCAAGATGCTATCCTATCAATATGGGCCAACATTTCTAAAGAATGCTTTCAGCACCTTGTTGAATCAATGCCACGTAGAATTAAGGCAGTGCTGAAGGCGAAAGGGGGAACAAACACAGTATTAGTATGGTGTTCCTAATAATCCTTTAAGTAAGTGATTGTATTATGTCTTTGATCATGTTGTGTCATCTGTCAGTTCTCCACAGATCGCGTTGGATGGTTTGTGTCCAGTCCGTTTTGGGGTTGAGTCCAGTCTGTGTTTGGGTTGAGTCTAGTCCGTGTTTGGGTTAAGTCTTTGTTTTAGTTCTGTTTGTTAGAGTCAGTCTACTTATTTCTAGTACTGTTTTCCCTATCGTGGGTTTTTGCTTTGTTTTTGTTTTTGATAAAATCTTGCTTCATGTACCTCAACCTCGTCTGCAAATGGGTTCGTTCCTCTGCTGTCTCGCTCGGGCGTGATAGAGCGACTGGGCGGCCAGTTCGTAACAAAATATTAATTATCTTTTACAAATGTGTATTTTCACTTTAGACATAGTGAGTTTAAATTTTGTTGACTCCAGTGTGTTATTCAAAAATTTTGTTATTCATCTGTCTGTGAAATCCAGGCTCAAGTCTCATAATCTAATTATAACATATAGGGTCAGTTTCCCGGACCGGGTTTAGATTAATTAAAGACGAGGCCTTAGTTATAATATTAGCATATTTAAGTAGTTTTTACAAAAAACAATACTGGTGTGCATCTTGAGACAAAACAAATGGCATTGATATATGTTAAGATATGTCAGGGCAAGATGTTTTAAAATGGAGGCTGCTTAAACATGCATTTTAGTCTGTGACAAGGATAAGCCCTGAGAAACCGCCCCTTAAAGCATCAACCCTGTATTTAAATTATTGATTTCACATAGATTTTAATCTATGACATGACCTTGCAGTCGATATTAAATATATCAAGGTTATATTTTCACAGTCGGTTCTTTATATTATGTACAATAGGATGATTTTATGGAACAGCAAATCACAAAAATACGACTTAAGCTGAATTTTCACAGGCAGGGTCACACTTACTCTATGAATGGCATGAAGCGTATCAATCTAAATGACCATCCAAATCTCACTTTAGTGGGAACAGGCAAGAACTTCACAGCTGTAGTAAAGGTGATATGTGCTATGTTTTACTAGCACTGCTCATAAAACACACAAGAGAGGCTGTTATCACTGTAATGAAAGAATGACATAATTATATAATAAATGCTAGAAATTTTATAGCATTTAAGCTCTCTAACACATGCACAGTAAAGTTTGTAATGATATATGCCAGTTTAAAAATTGCTATTTAAAAGACCATTATCTGCTGTACAATATAACACAAATAGTCTGATCTGATATATTTACTAGCTTGAAAAATACAGCAGTGCATTAGATAGAAAAATCAATTTGTTTTTCAATAGTTTTTTTTTTCAAACAACATAAGCAATAAGGTTTTTCAAAAAAAAAAAAAATGAATACAGCTGAATGATCAGAGCTATTCTTTTCACATTAATGTTATAGCTCTATTATTTTATTGCATGTCAACAAGAAGCATCTACAAAAAAAAAAGTAACAGAATCCACTTTATGGTTCTACTAAAAAACAATGTCACCTGCATCTTAGATGGCTTTAGGAGTAAATAAACAGCAGATTGACATTTTTGAGTGAACTATCGCTTTATAGTAAGCCCCATGAGGTATCTGAGCAATGCAATTTTCCTCTGAAAGCTTATACTGAACATAATAAACACCTATGCACAAAGCTGTCACTCAGCTGACTAAGCAAAAATTGAGCTTGGTGGCTACAATAACAGCATGAGAGTGATTTTTTGAAACAAAGTACACACCACACATTATTACAAGATACATATAGCCGTTTTCAGGAGAGCAGCTCTCATCCAAACACAGCAGCAAACTTCACTATACTCTGACCCCAGACCAGAAGTCAAGAATACCGTATAAATGTCATAATAATCTCATATTTTAACATTCTCAAAATTCATGCATCTGCATACACCTGCTGCGGACTTACTTGAAGCAGTGTGTGTGTGTGTGTGTGTGTGTGTGTGTGTGTGTGTGTGTGTGTGTGTGTGTGTGTGTGTGTGTGTGTGTAAAGCACTTTAAAAGAGCATTGGGGTTAGGAGACATTCGTTTGTTTCTTCAGTCCATTATGATAATGCCAACCTGTCACCGCTACACTTCAAGGCAGCCCACTGGAAATAAAGTGATTTATTACAAGTGAGCAGGAGTGATATGTGTTTATGTGTGTGGAGAAGATAAAAAGTGTCAAAGGATAAATGCAACGTTTTGTAAAGAGTCAATGTGACAATACAGAGACAATTGGGTGACAGGGGAATGTGTTGGGTTAAAGCTCTTTAACACAATGTGTGATTGACAATCCAAGTCTCCAGATGTTGGATGCCTAAGGCAGATGCTGGGGTGGTAGACATTATAAAGATGATGAAGACAAAATGTTGAGTGTAGTGCAAGACACAAGCATCAAGTATGAGTGTCTGATAAACAATAATAATGTTGGAGGTACATTATTATCTATTTAAACAAGTGAATCTGTTTTTCTTGAAGTCCGTGAAAAGGATAAGCACACGATTTTGTTTTCACTTAAAGTTGCAGTGTGTAATTTTTAGAAGGATCTCTTGACAGAAATGCAAAATAATATACAAAACTATATTATCAGGGGTGTACAAAGACCTTTCATAATGAACCGTTATGTGCTTATTACCTTAGAACGAGACCTTTTTTATCTACATACACAGAGGATAAAAATGGAAGTCACCATTTTGTGCCGCCATTTTTCTACAGAAGCCCTTAAAGGGGACATTCCATGAAAATCAGACTTTTTCCATGTTTAAGTGCTATAATCGGGTCCCCAGTGCTCCTACCAACCCAGGAAACATAACGGCCTCACGAGTGCGATAGACGACGCGTTTGTATTCCCTCAAACACAAACAGGAGCCTACAATCTTATAACTTGTAGTTTTAATAATCTTTCTAAAGATGGAATTAACGTTCTAGAGGATTATCCTTACCGTAGTGCAACAGAGAGAGCGAGTGAGTGAGAGCGAGTGAGTGAGCGAACGACCGAGAGAGAGATAGAGCGCAACACGACAGTTCACTTTCAAGTATGTTGTTTAATATGTTTCTCTGAAGTTTATATGAATGAACACGAGGATTAATGCACTGCACGAGACAGAGTGAGAGAACAACACGTATTCACTATCATACACAATACAATAAGCATAAATATGTTGTTTAATATTTCTCTGAAGTTTCAAATGAATACGAGGAGTTACAAGACAGAGAGTGAGAGACTAACAGAAACGCGAATGTGTTCAATCATAATAAACTTAAAAATGTCATTTGATCTGTTTCTCTAAAGTTTAAGCATTAAACGTGTTGTTTTATTACAGATCATTTAAATGTGCTCGTGTGGTTTGGTCAAAAAGTAAGCTTCTGAGTGAACATGCTGAAAATCATTGTGCCTGTTTAAAACACTGGCAGCATGAGACCTAAAAGTCTATTTTTATTCCCATCTGCTGATAAACATGTATTTAGTATGCATAAAACAGATGATTGACTTTTTAAACTTTTTTAAATAATGCTTAGCATCGCTTACATAACTTCTTTCATGAGCAAATCTCCCTGATGCTCTGTCTAGACTACAGCGCAAGCGCTTGAGACTCGGCCCACCTGAGCAGTTCATTTGGATTTAAAGGGATACACACAAAAACGGTGCATTTTTGCTCAGACCCATAAAGTGCCTATTTTAACATGCCACAATAAATTACCTATATGGTATTTTGAGCTAAAACTTCACATAATGTACTCTGGGGACATCCAAGATTGTTCTTGTAGAATGTCCCCTTTAACAGACAATTTGTTTACTACGTTGGCTCCGACGATGACATGTTTGTCTGGTGGCAGCTACTGTAGCTTCTCTATGTGTTTCAAAAGCAAGGGGTGAGCAGTGGACTACGCCATTGGTTGCAATTCGCATCCTCTCCACTAGATGCTGCTAAAATGTACACACTGCACCTTTATACATTTCTCTTATTATTCATTTCACTTATTTCAATTTTAGAGAGTTGGATGTTGATTAAAACTGAACAACGACAGATTAAGATTCATTGCTGTTCTCTGAGATCAGGGCAGTATTTAGTCCGCACACATAGTTTTATCTTCATGTCAAAACCTCTAGGGTTTTTGGGTCAGAAAATCTTTTTCTCATCCATAAATCTTTCCAAAGTTCATCCACACAACCTCCACACACTTAATTATTAAAACTTACAGCTTTCACCCTGAAGTAATTCATAGCGGAGGTGGTGTGCGTGTATGTGTGCGTGCGCATGCATGCGATGAGTCTGTTCATGTGAGGGTCGCAATGCCTGCATATGAATACTGTATGAGAATGGGCCTTTAAATATGAATCCAGTTCAGACAGATGGAGTCTTCTGGTCATTCATCTAAGGTCCATTTATCACCTCACTGCTTTTATAACGGCAAGAAATGGGTAGAAAATGGAGAGAGAGAAAATGTGTGGTTAAGATAAAGTGGCAAAACTCATGCACAGCTTGATTCAGATATCTTGTCTGAAAAACAAGGAAAAAATATTATTTAAACACACTGGATATTGTACTACATCTAATATATCATAAAAAGGCCACCCACCTGTGATTACACAGTAGGTGGGTAGAAAAAAGCTCATTTGTATATACGTGAGCACGCATAAAGATGCAGCCAAGGCACAATTTCACAGTAAAGATTAGTGTATTGGAGAGGAGCATGGTGCATGTCAAGGCCTATTGATGTTCTGACTGTTGACATGTTGACTAAGAGATGATATGACTAACAGAATTTTTTTCGCGAGGGAAATGTGGAATAATGTCTTTGGGTTAGATTAAGACTGTCATCATAAGAGACAAGCAATTAAAATAAATTCAATTTGATTTCTTATCTACTTTTCTCTACAGAAGACTGAATATGCAAATGTTTTTAGTCTTATCACATCTTTTACTATCATTCCTCGTTTGTGTCTGTCAGATCTAAAGAACCGAATCAAAGCTTCCTTATAATTCACAGGGGTATCACAGCATACAATGATGTCCTGATGTTGCCATGGTGATCTCAGGCTCTGAGATCAAAGGTTTAAGGTGTCATTTAGGCAATCTAAGTGGTTGATTCAATGGAAAGGCTGGCAAAATAAGATGGTAACAATTTATAAGATATTCATTTTGAGCTGTCACCAAATTCTGTACAGAGGCATTTCAGACGGACAAGGATCATTAAGCACTTAATCGAGAGATTAAATGAGAGGCTGGGTTGATGGTGGTGGTCCGTCATAAAGGCTATAGGTCACAACAGCAGATATGCTGCTTGAGTATTGAGGACAAATATTGATGAACGTTATGTTGATCTGAAAATATACTTTAAGGAAACAAAGTGCAGAGATAGAAATCAGAGGAAAGAGAGACAGAAAATCTAGAAGATATGAGAAAAGGGAATTTCTTTAAGGGTCTTATTGTGAAATCAGATCACTGCTGGCCATTAGGGGGTTGTTAAGGGTAAAGCATTGTGTGACTCTGATGCAGCTGGCTGGACTCTGAAATGGTTTCTTATTTATTTACCATCCATATAATACCCTAGTGTGTATTATCACTGCTACAAATGCTCTTCAACATATAGCAATGATCAAGATTAAATTATTAAATTGATCTGAATAGAAAAACAGTGTGAAAGAATAAATCTAATATCTTTAATATTGACTAAGTAAGGTTATGTCAAAGATTGAAATCAATGAGTGAAATCAAATTTGATGCTCCCAATCTCATAATTAGATTGATGTCAAATCAACATATTTTTATGTTTTATGCTTTCAAGTGGTTTATGGTTAAAAACACATAATTTTCCACATGATTGGCCATAATACCTCTGCCGTCAGCCAGAAATGTGACGCTCCTTACCATGTTTGAAAGATTTGCTCACAATGCAATACTACCAAGAGTTAACTTACAAGCTGAGTCCAAAGCGGGAGGAATTATGATAATGTCGGTCTTGTCTACATCAACAAGCCCAGGAAGTAAACTGTTGCCTACAATCTGTGTGTTTGTTGTAGTCCAAGAAAAGAGATTTACATTGGAGACGATAACTCGCATCGTCTACTTTGGGGTTTGTACCTTTTGCATATTGTTAACATGTAATAATACACACTTACACAAGGAAATGTAAAAACGTGAATTGGACGATAGTTGCTCTTTAACAATTTCAACTTGTCTTTATTAATTATGTCAACCTATCAAAAGTCAAAACCTTTACTGTAGGTTCAACTGACTTGCAAAACCAAGTTTTTGTAACTTTATGCCGCAAAAGTGTAGATTTCTCAGACATATTGTACAAAGTAAAATGTACTTTATCTCCCTACTGTGCAGTCAATTTTGAGTTTACTGAGATGACAGATATTCTGTGGGGTGTGATTAAGCATTTTATCATAATCTATTTGTTTTCGAGTAAACACTCCCTATCAATTTCACCAGTCACAGGGGGAAAAGACTATGTAAGTATAATTAAATCAGCCTCATTATCCAATGATATATCGCCCCTGTCCTCACAGTGTATGTGTGTGGCAGAGATATAGAGAGCTACCACCTTATTTAAATAATTCCTTTTGCAGGCAGCCACAACACAGCTAATGAAACCACTTCGACATATACACAAAAATAATGCTTGGGCTCAACAAAATAGTAACACAACAGTTTGCATCAATTTTTGAGTTAAAACAACTACTTCTGAAATTAAGTTCAACCAACAAACTATATTGAGTTGGATATACTTAAAATTGTGTTGTAACAAGTTGAAGCTGATCTAACTTGTTTTTTTCCACATTATTTAATTGATTTAATCCTGGACACAGATTTACACAAGATATACAGTGAGTAAAATAAGTATTTGAACACCCTGCTATTTTGCAAGTTCTCCCACTTAGAAATCATGGAGGGGTTTGAAATTGTCATCGTAGGTGCATGTCCATTGTGAGAGACATAATCTAAAAAAAATCCAGAAATCACAATGTATGATTTGTTAACTATTTATTTCTATGATACAGCTGCAAATAATATTTAATATTAATAGTTAATATTTGGTACAGTAGCGTTTGTTTGCAATTACAGAGGTCAAAGTTTCCTGTAGTTTTTCACCAGGTTTGCACACACTGCAGGAGGGATTTTGGCCCACTCCTCCACACAGATCTTCTCTAGATCAGTCAGGTTTCTGCCCTGTCACTGAGAAACAAGGAGTTTGAGCTCCCTCTAAAGATTCTCTATTGGGTTTAGGTCTGGAGACTGGCTAGGCCATGCCAGAACCTTGATATGCTTCTTACAGAGCAACTCTTTGGTTATTCTGGCTGTGTGCTTCGGGTCATTGTCATGTTGGAAGCCTCGACCCATCTTCAATGCTCTAACTGAGGGAAGGAGGTTGTTCCCCAAAATCTCGCAATACATGGCCCGGTCATCCTCTCCTTAATACAGTGCAATCGCCCTGTCCCGTGTGCAGAAATACACCCCCAAAGTATGATGCTACCACCCCCATGCTTCACAGTAGGGATGGTGTTCTTGGGATGGTACTCATCATTCTTCTTCCTCCAAACACATTTAGTGGAATTATGATCAAAAAGTTCTATTTTGGTCTCATCTGACCACATGACTTTCTCCCATGACTCCTCTAGATCATCCAAATGGTCATTGGCAAACTTAAGACGGGCCTGGACATGTGCTGGTTTTAGCAGGGGAACCTCCCGTGCAATGCATGATTTCAAACCATGACGTCTTAGTGTATTACCAACAGGAACCGTGGAAATGGTGGTCCCAGCTCTTTTCAGGTCATTGACCAGCTCCTCCCGTGTAGTTCTGTGCTGATTTTTCACCTTTCTTAGGATCATTGAGACCCCACGAGGTGAGATCTTGCATGGAGCCCCAGTCCAAAAGAGATTGACAGTCATGTTTAGCTTCTTCCATTTTCTAATGATTGCTCCAAAAGTGGACCTTTTTCTCCAAGCTGCTTGGCAATTTCCCTGTAGCCTTTTCCAGCCTTGTGGAGGTGTACAATTTTGTCTCTAGTGTCTTTGGACAGCTCTTTGGACTTGGCCATGTTAGTAGTTGGATTCTTGCTGATTGTATGGGGTGGACAGGTGTCTTTATGCAGCTAACGACCTCAAACAGGTGCATCTAATTTAGGATAATAAATGGAGTGGAGGTGGACATTTTAAAGGCAGACTAAAAGGTCTTTGAGGGTCAGAATTCTAGCTGATAGACAGGTGTTCAAATACTTCTTTGCAGCTGTATCATACAAATAAATAGTAAAAAAATCATACATTGTTCTGGATTTTTTTTTAGATTATGTCTCTCACAGTGGACATGCACCTACGATGATTTCAGACCCCTCCATGATTTTGAAGTGCGAGGACTTGCAAAATAGCAGGGTGTTCAAATACTTATTTTCCTCACTGTATACTAAAAATAGTCTAACTTTTTTATTTAACAACATTTATCAGGTTGCAGAAGACAACCTCACTATCAAGTCTCATGCCAAGCCTGCTGGGAACCCGAAACTTGAACTTGTTTTCAAGCTAAATGCATTGAGTTACTGCAACTTAAATAATGTTTTAAACAAACAAACACAGATAATTCAGTTGAAGTTACACACAATATTTAGTTGATGTAATATTCAACATTATTATGTCTGCACAACTCAATAAAAATGTTTGCAACTCAAAATGTTTCAAGAAATCAATCATTTAGAATTTTTAATTTGCACCAATGCATTAAATTAAGTAGTGGCAACAATTCCCCCAAATCATTTTTTAGAGTGATCACTCAAACACATGCCAGGTCAGAATCCCAATCTACTCCGTTCTTCAACAAACTCTTCACTCTCTCAATATGAAGGTCAATTGCTCATCTACACTTAATCGTTTTTGGCCCTGAAGAAAACATTCTGTCATAGTGATTGATAGTAAAATGTTTCTTTACAAACTATTAGTAAATCTTCTAGTATCTAACAGGTGGCTAGGAATCAATTCATCTAAACCGGCAAACAGGATGCAGTTGCCATGTAGCACAGCATTAGATAAATGTGATTCGACAGAGTTAATAAGCGGTGATGTGCTGAACGTCTCCAGGGTCTGAATGTGTGAGACTGGCAGACGAGTTGATTTGTTTTAGTGCTTGGGTCATTGATTTGGGGGACAAATAATTTCATGGTGCCGTCCAATACCATGACTCATATGCTTAGAAGCAGCCAGCATCAGATCCTCCCACCTGCCCGTGTGTGTTTTTGCTGTGTATCTTTAACTTGTTTTGTTTCCTGAAAGACTCTTACTCACTTTTTTCTAATGTCTGATTGGGACTGGCATTTTGGGAGCCGTGGTAATCATTACGTCTTGGTGAGTCATACAGTGTGCTCATATAATTCTGGATCTATTCATTATACCCAACACAATGTCATGGGAATTGTGTGTTGCTTTTATATTAGACCCAATGTTTGTGCCACAGCTGCCCTAAACTAACAGTATTGGTGATTAACAATTTTTTTATGTTTCTGTAATGGTTAATACACCAATACGTGTAAGCTCTTTCATGGAAGTATTTCTAATGCAAAATTTTAATGACTTATTTTTTTTAATATAGCAAATAGTTGCAGTCTTTAATAGATAAAATACGTTTTAAAAAGCACCAATGGTGTATTAGTACATGTTATATGCAAAAGGTACCCCAAAGTAAATGATGACGCGAGTTATCATCTCCAACATAAATCTCTTTTCTTGGACTAAAACACACAGATTGTAGGCAACAGTTTACTTCCTGTGATTGGTGATTGGACAAGACCGGCATTATCATAATTCCTCCCACTTCGGACTCACAGCCTGTAAGTTAACTCCTGTTAGCAACCGAATCTTTCAAACATGGTAAAGAGCGTCACATTTCCAGCTGATGTCAGAGGTATTCAGACCAATCACAACATACAGATTAGCTGGCCAATCAGGGACACAAAGCTTTTCAAATCTGTGCGTTTCAGAAAGAGAGTGAAATCTGGAGGTACAAAAATGTACGATATTTCGAAAATAATGTGTTTTTTAACCATAAACCACACAAACGCATTGTATTATACCAAATAGACAAAATAACATTGTTTTTTAGCATTGAAATAGGTGCTCTTTAAATTACTTCACAATGGTGGATGGTGAGACAAATAGACCGGTGATCTAGAAAATTTGTTAAGCTTTGCATGTTGCTACAAGACACAGACAAAAACCAATTACATTAAGTGTCACTGAATATATAAATGCTGAGAGCAATGGGAGAGATTATGGGTAAATGGTAATATTGCAGTTCATTTCTTATATACAGCTGCTGTGTGTCTTCAAAAGATTTGAAAAAGAATCACATTGAATTGAGTCACAAGGGCTACTTTTATTGAGCTTTTACACCCTTTTGGAGCTCCGTAGATTCACCAGACATCAAAGGTCAGACTGACCAGAGTAAAATAACTACCTTAGTTTATCACAGGTGCCTGGGATCTCCAGCACTCCAGACACATGGAGACATAACTGTCTCTCTTTATGATCTCACACTGCTATTATATTAGAAGAAGGGGGCATTTGATTTTTTTTTGGACAGATAAACCTTTAGAAGTAAGAAAAAGCTTGAACACACATTTTTATCTAGCACAGTGTGAACACATGATGTGCACACACATAAGTTGAACATTTGTTCCCCTGCTCATTGATCCAAAAGAGCTCCACAGTGGATAACAGGCACAGATGGCCACTGTCAAGTGTGTTGATAAAGTGAAACATCAAGAACTGTTTCATATTGCAGAACACACGCACATACACGTGCACACGTGCACACACACATTTTCTGATCCTATGGACATCACAACGGATTATCACCTTTTTGGACTTAAACTGTACAGTCAGATCCCTCACTTTGCTGACTGCCTGAATGCTGATACCACAATAAGGTAATCATCTTACATGAAACGTACAGTCAATGTGCAGTTACACTGGGCAAAAGGCAGAGCAGAAACCTTGACAGAGCAACATAACACTCAAGGCTAAATATAGACCTTATTAGAGAAAAAAACAAAAGCAAGGGGAAATCTAAATGCATGTCCATGTTTAGCAAACCAAGCTTAAAAAGTTCATCCTTACAGTATGTAAACACACACAAACATAAGCACATGGGAATATAGACATTATTATAAAGGGCATATTATGCTAGAATAGATATTCATCAGCACACACGTACTGTACAGTATTTCTGTCATGTTATCAATACAACCACCTATGATGCTTCAACAACATCTTAAAACAAGATGAGAAAATACCTTGCAATAAGTTTATTTTATTTATAAAAGATTCATTAAATGTATTATACAATTTATAAAAATAATAATTATACATTTAAATAAGGATGTTTATTTTAATTTGTAGTAAATTGTATGTGAAAAATCAGTTAAAGTAATTTTTTACGATTTAGCTACTGTTTAGAGTAAATTCTCCCACATAAAGAAGTTTTTGTGAAAATTTAACCTTGATATCTTTAATACTGACTGAGTAAGGCCATGACAAAGACTGGAATTAAAATGAATTCAGTGACTAAAATCAAACTTTGATGCTTCTGATCTCATAATTAGATTAAAATACTTTAACCTTGGATTTCACAGACCGGGTCACATTTAAGAATTTTCAATTTTTTTTATTGATTTAATCTTTTTATTTTTAAGACAATTTTTCATCAGTGTTCATAAATACTATACCACATGTGACATCTTGAATAGACTTAATAAATCAGATTCATTAATGTTTTAGGGTCACATGAAAGACTACAGTACAGTCACATCAGATCAGATTTAGCTGAGAGCACTGGGGGGTGACGTGAATCATACCAGGACCACAGTAGGGTCCATAGTGACCTACTACGGTAGTAGTTTATTGTCTCATTTATTAAAATTGTAAGATTTTTTTTGCTTTTTTCATTTGATTCAAAACCATAATTTTTTTAAATACACACTTCATCTTTAAGGAAAATGAATAATCCTGTTTGTTAACACTTTACTTGAAAGGGTGTTCATAAGATGTCATCACACGCACACACACACACACACACACACACACACACACACACACACACACACACACACACACACACACACACGACGTTTGGTTAGACGTTCAATAAGCTATTATTAGCACAAAAACCTCCCATAGAAACACACGTGTGTACACACACATACACACACACACACACACACACACACACACACACACACACACACACACACACACGTTATTTTTACTTGTTTTAATGAAGAATGTAGTATTTATTGTCCTCCTAGAACACTATCTAGTGACATTTGTAAGCTAACACAACGTTTCACAGTTTATAATGTTTTTCGTCAAATAATTTGAGTCTATAGGCTAATAATAATGGAAAGGCTAAAAAATATGCAATTAGGATATTAAAATAAACAAGAAAAACTTACATTTGATCAATGTAAACTCACAAAAGGTCCACGGACGAATTGAATGTAAACCGAAAACACTTCTCAGACCGGTGCATCACTTTTTGTAACCCCCCTGAAACACTTCCGTTGTGGTTTGAACAATTTGCAGCGCGTTTCTGTTATTGTTCGTGTTGTGAGATTTGGAACGTGTTTCTGTTTTTGTTCGTGTTGTGAGATTTGCAACGCGTTTCTGTATTTGGATGTGTTGCGATATCTGCAGCGTATGTGTTGTCAAACTGATGAAGATGTTTTCTTGATTTGCTGGTGTTTTTTCTATTTGCATGTGTTTTCTTTCATTGCAAGGCAGTGACCCCTGACGGCCACCATACAACTGTCATTAAGTGCCATTCGCTCAATTATGTCATTTTTAATGCAAAGATGACAATGTCTTTTCTTCCTCCGGTCCTGTGACGAGCCAGCGCGACCTCACGTAATTGTGTTGAAAGATCATGTATTACATATGAAATGTAGCCTGTGTGCCAGCCCATCTTAGCCCCGCCCACAAGATTTTGTAAACGGGAAGATGGGTCTGGGGTTTCTGCGTTGAGGAGCTACTATTTTAGGACAAATGCTGGTCGAACCAATCAAATTGTCAGGGCGGGCTTTATACGATGATGGACAGATAATCAACAGTAACGTAATGAACCACGTCACCAAAGAGCGCGTGTGTTGAATGGCTGCCGCTGTAGAGTTCAGATGTGTGGATTCTGACATTGAGTCTGTACTAAAAGATATCGACAGAGCATTGATTTTAAAAGAGGAACAGAGAAACGCGAGCAGGGCATTTGTTGATGTCCTATTCGGCCGGTCGCAACTGAAATGGCTAACGTTATCACGGCGATGCAACTCAGCGTGCACGACGAGATGGATATAATTAGCGGTCGTTGCCAGCTTCTTTTCGGAAGCCCGGAATCGTGGTTGCTGAAAAAGTGGAGGGACGTGCTAGGCTCCAATATTTTCAAGCAAACGTAATGGGTATCGTCGTGGATGAAGTTCACCTAACGTACAAATGGTAAGAGATAGTCTTACTCTATGACTTAGTAAATACTTCATGTTGTGATATAAACGAAATGTTGTAAACATAATAGGTGTTGATGTACATTCGCTAACTCGGTATAATCACAATGTTAGTGTCATTGTAGCGAAATAACTACCAGTTCGGTCAGGCTGCAAAGACGTAATTTCAACATACGTTACACACTCGGTTGCTCTGATTGGTCGTAGGTCTATCCAATTGAGTGCAGAGGCATTTTTCGGTTGAGACACGCCTCATAATTATAGCTCAATGGAGCGGTATCAGACTCAAATTCTGACTAGAATTGAGTATGGCAACGTCAGGCTATATGAAATGCACATTTGCGGACCATTTTAAACAATATACTGACACAAAGACATTAATTAGTATTATTAATATACAACAATGTCGGACCGGTCCTCTTTCTCCACACTTGTAAACACTGGGGTGTAGTTTCGCTATACGTCATCCGTGACCTCTTGACATGATGACGTATTACATGTACGTGAGGTCGCGCTGGCGAGTCACAGGACTGGAGGAAGACGAGCAATTGTGGTTTAAAAGTGCAGATTGTTTATTTTTCTTGCCAAAAATGACAATCGTTTCTCTAGATAAGACCCTTATGTCTCGTTTGAGATTGTTTAGAGTCCTTTGAAACTGCAATTTTAAACTGCATTAAAACTTTTAAGTGTTGGTGTCCATTAAAGTCCATTTAAATGAAAAAAAATCCTGGAATGTTTTCCTCAAAAAACATAATTTCTTCTCAACTGATCAAAGAAAGACATCAACATTTTGGATGACATGGTAGTGAGTAAATTATCTGGATTTTTTTTACTAATCCTTTAAGATGTCATTTCATTCTTACGAACACCCCTTAAAATAAAGTGTTATCTTTTTTATGCACACATTTGACTATGATTCATACATATTTTAGTGAGTATAGTGTGAGAGTAAAAATCTCTGTACGGTATACGAACCCTCCAGATGAATGAACAGAATCAGAATTTTATCTAGATTCCGTGCTCATTTGTGGCAAGCCATTTTGCAGCTAAAGTCTGAATAAATGATGCCTTGATGACTGAAGAGTGTAAAACTGTTAAAGATTTCAACAGAAAATCTTTTTAGAGTGAGAAAGAGTGAAAGAGAAAGAAGATAACTAGTATGCATGCACATTCACCATCATGGAGATGTTTTAATCAAGAGCTTCCTCAGGATGTAATTTTATTCAAGTCTGATTTGATAGCGGAAATGAATCACTCATCTCTCCTCGCTCTACTGTGAACAAACAAACAACACTGATCTTTACATCTGTTTATTGCTACCTATCGCTAACTTATGTTTTTAATTCCACAGTTGTCATGATGTCATCATTTCATGATGATGTGTGTAAATAAAAGTTAGCCTATACTTTTAGGGAAGGAAAAATATATCCTATCAAACCAATATTAAAAATGTATGTAAACCAACAGATACTGCAGTTTGATATAAAATGACTTGGTTCAACTTTGTATAGCAGTGGTGCTTATACCCACATAAAGATCTGAGAGTGACATTAGCATAATCATAAAAATACCCATCAATCACACTTGTCACAAGTCCACTTAGAAAAAAGCACAACACCATCCGGTGCACTAAGAGGAAAAAATCCTGGCTTGGATTTGTGTCTTTGGGCAGAGGGACGGGCATCGCAGATTTATGTGTGCAATAAGGCAAAATGTTCACACATTTCCCAGTGGCTTACTTAAACACGTACACTAACACAAATACACACTCATAAAAAGGCACATGAGAGGAGTCATGGGTTTTGAATATAAGTGATTTGTCCTTAGTGTTCTTGAAAAGATGTGAGTCCAGCTTTTTGTCAGTGCTTTGTTCTGATGCTGTCTTGGTCTGACAACTGTGTGTGTGCGTGCGTGCGTGCACGTGTGTGTGTGCGACCTCAGCTGTTATACTCATAGGAGGGTACAAAATTCGCATCAGGGACGTTATAGATGATAGACAATGGGGTAGTACTTTATTTTACAGTACATGTACTTACCTTGTACATATATGGTAAATAAGTTGCACTTACTGACAAATGTGTGGTACTTACTTTTAGGTATCTACATGGTAATTAATTGGTATCATTACTGTACTTACAAGTGGTACATACTTGGTAGTTATTATGTAACTCTAGATAAGTACTGGGTAATAACAGATACATACTTATAGTGTAGGTATACTGTAACTAACAAGAAACATTACTGTACTTACAAATAAAGGTACAATATAAGAATTTAGTATTTACAGGCAAGTTAGGGTAAATTACAGGTATTTATATATTATGATAACTAATATCAAACACTAATGTACTTACAAATTGTATATAAACTATAAGTGTGTGGTGCCTGTAGGCCAGTGTAAGTTAATGACCAGCACATATGGTGTATGTATACTGTAACTAACAAAAACACTACTGTGCTTACAAATTGTATATACACGATAAGTGTGTGGTACCTGCAGGCAAGTGTAAGTTATACTTATACCATACATATATGATAACTAAGAATAAACATTACTGATATGCCATTTTGGTACTCAGTATCTTTGTCCTTTAAATCAAGCATTAAATAACCGTATGCATTAACTACTATGTACATTCACTAGTACGTCCATGGTAACTGCATGGAAACAGGACTGTAAAATAAAGTGTTGCTTTTTACACAGTTATTACATAGGACCTACCACCTAAGATATAGCATCATATACATGTCACTGTGAGGCAAACCCAACCATTGACTATCATACGCATTAACTACTGGGTAAATTCACTAGTACGTCTATGGTAACTGCATAGAAACAGGACAGTAAAATAAAGTGTTGCTTTTTATGCAGTTATTATATAGGACCTACCACCTAAGGTATAGCATCATATACATGTCACTCACTGTGAGGCAAACCCAACCATTGACTATCATACGCATTAATTACTGGGTGTGTTCACTAGTACATCCATGGTAACTGCATAGAAACAGGACAGTAAAATAAAGTGTTGCTTTTTACACAGTTTTTACATAGGACCTATCACCTAAGATATAGCATCATATACATGTCACTGAGAGGCAAACCCAACCATTGACTTTCATATGAATAACTGCTGGGTACATTCACTAGTACACACTTATTGTGTATATACAATTTGTACAGTAGTGTTTGATATTAGTTATCATATATGTACACTATAAATACCTGTCTTTTACCCTAAATTGCCTGTAAATACTAAATACTTCTATTGTACCTTTATTTGTAAGTACAGTAGTGTTTCTCGTTAGTTACAGTATACCTACACTATAAATATGTATCTGTTATTACCCAGTACTTATCTAGAGTTACATAATAACTACCAAGTATGTACCACTTGTAAGTACAGTAATGATACCAATTAATTAACATGTAGATACCTAAAAGTAAGTACCACACATTTGTCAGTAAGTACAACTTATTTACCATATGTACAAGGTAAGTACACGTACTGTAAAATAAAGTGCTACCGAGGTATTTATTCAAAATAATCAATAGTACATTACTTTGCTTCCTCGTTTAAAGTCCTGCATCTTTTCATAAACAGAAATGTATGCAAGCCCAGATTTAAGAAAAGATTGGAAGGGTGCTATAATTTTTACACCAAACATAGGTTTCAACTGCACAAACCAAATGTATAAGCAGTCTACTGAACAAATTGCACCAGAACAAAGTTCAGAGAAAGAGATGCTGTGAGTGCAATGAATGATGCATCAGTAAATTTAGCATTTGTAATTGTTCATTGTTGCTATTTTTCTTTCCTTCTTTTTTGTTTGCTCCATCTCTCTCTCCATCATTCAGACTGAAATGGAAGCAGTGAAGACCTTTTTCCCTTTAAATACACAGTGCTATTTACTGAGGACATTCAAACAATACAAGTGTACCATCGACCCACACAGAAATATGACGTGTGTGTAAGAGCACGTCATATTTCACCTGTTAATTCAGTAAAAAGTTTCATGTTTCATTATAAAATAAACTAGACAAGAGGCTTTCTAATAATGGCCAAGCTTCAAAGGGCAAATACTTAAGTGTTATATATAAATAAATAACCAATAAATAACCAAGCTATATTGTCTGGGAAAATACTTTTTCTGGAACTAAATGTGTAAATATTTAAAAACAACAGTGATACCTTATTTCACCAGTTATAAAGTTGTCATTAATATTTCAGTTTACTACGCATAGTGATTGTCTCACTTTATAAGACCTCAATATATTATCAAGACCCGCAGGTATTTACTTTTTGGACTCTCAAAGATATAGCACCTGAGGATTTGTATTTTATGAAACACCAAGGACCACAGCTTTAGCTAAAAATCTATACTCTTCTCCTGAATAAAAAATGTCACCTAGGTTTTGGACAGCCTAATGGTGAGTAAATATTTAGTAATTATTTATAACCCTTTTAAGTTCTTCCTACTGTTCATCATAATAATGATTGGAGGAAATATGCAGACAAAAGAGTAAAATAATGAAAAAAATTGGGAGTTGGGATTTTTTGGCTACAATGTGCGTTTTCATTATCCTCAGTGTGACATGCCCTTTATATTAATATATATTTTTTTGGATCTTACCCAGAGAGGCAATATGGCAGCCGTCCCATCTAACAATGACCTCAACACTGGTCTATCTTGCAATGTTCTTCCATTCATTCTGAGTATAGGACAATAAGTAATTACATGGTGACTAATTAATCTTGACTTAGACACTCATTCACCCACAATCCTCTTAAAGGAATAGTCCATTTTCTTAAAAGAAAAATCCAGATAATTTACTCACCACCATGTCATCCAAAATGTTGATGTCTTTCTTTGTTCAGTCGAGAAGAAATTATGTTTTTTGAGGAAAACATTGCAGGATTTTTCTCATTTTAATGGACTTTAATGGACACCAACACTTAACACTTAACTAAACACGTAACAGTTTTTTTCAACAGAGTTTCAAAGGACAATAAACAATCCCAAACGAGGCATAAGGGTCTTATCTAGCGAAACGATTGTCGTTTCTTGACAAGAAAAATAAAAAATATGCACTTTTAAACCACAACTTTTCGTCTAGGTCCGGTCTAGCGCGACCTCACGTAAATGCATAGTGACGTAGGGAGGTCACGTGTTACATATATAAAAACGCACATTTGCGGACCATTGTAAACAATAAACTGGCACAAAGACATTAATTAGTATCATTCAACATACAACAATGTTGGAACGGTTCTCTTTCAACACACTTGTAAACACTGGGGCGGAGTTTCACGTTCGTCCTCTGTGACCTCTTGACGTCATGACGTATTGCGTGAGGTCACGCTGACGCTTTCAGGACCGGAGGAATATGAGAAGTTGTAGTTTAAAAGTGCATATTTTTTATTTTTCTTGTCAAAAATGACGTTTCGCTAGATAAGACCCTTATGCCTCGTTTGGGATCGTTTGGAGTGCTTTGATACTCCATTGAAAAAACTGTTACGTGTTGAGTTAAGTGTTAAGTGTTGGTGTCCATTAAAGTCCATTAAAATGAGAATGCAATGTTTTCCTCAAAAAACATAATTTCTTCTGGACTGAACAAAGAAAGACATCAACATTTTGGATGACATGGTGGTGAGTAAATTATCTGAATTTTTCTTTTAAGAAAACGGACTGTTCATTTAAGGTACAATTTTTTTCAAAGATGGAGATGTTAGTCTGACTAAAGTAAGGGTAACAAACATTTTCTATTAAAAATGGGCATAACTATTAATCTGAAGTTAAGAAGCGAGCTTGCGTGCAATCAGCTGCCAAACCAAAATGGGTTAATTCCAATTTGTTCCAGCCAGGGCCCAACTGAATCATATTCACATCTATTATCCAAAACATTTTTGATGTTGGATTACACCAGCGGTATTAACAAGTGTCAGTAAATGATGTATGCATGTGGATGTTTGTAATAATGGCTTCATCGAAAATAAGGTCAGACAACCCATAAACATGCCGCTGACACGTCACCATAGCAACAGTCAGCCCTGCCACCCCACTGAACTATTGCCAGTACATAATCTGACATTTCTCATTCAGCACAGAAGCACAAATGCATTTGTCCTTTACACTCATCTCAGGACGTCCAGAATGATTGACAGAACATCTTTACCTCTCTCTAGGGTCCAATAAAAGCAGTCACAGGGGTCCGTGTAGTCATCTATTCAAGCAATAGAGGCCTCAGGAGCTGAACATATAAACAGTCAGAGATTCAGACCTCAACCACTGGGTGTTTATAGATTGCAACTGCCTAATGTGGCTCTTTATGATTTAAAGGTAGAACTGCACGTTATATTAAAATGATCGAAAATAGCAATGGTATGACTTTAATAGGCTACCACAAAAGTTGAGTTCTAGGTTGGCATATGAATGTTAGTTGGGATTTGTACTGTGTGTATATATGTATATGAGTGCATGCACCTGCTCTGACGTATGCAAGATGATCAACTAGTCCTGATGTTATCATAGCAAACTAATCTGTAAAGCATTAAAATGACAGCTTTGTTAATGTCAAACAAATGTAAAACATTGCTGTTTACTTTCAGTAGGGATGCTTTCTTTTCCCAGAATGTGGAATAGCTATCAAAGATATGTTTTTCACTCTTTCCTCTCTCTTACATTCAATGCTGTTGTAACAGCATGAAATGGGCATGGTAAACAGTTGTAATTTTGTTTGACTGACAGCAATAAATCCAGCTTCAAAATTAGCATGTGAAATAATCTTTTATGTATAAATGACCCATCTGTGGTGGTATGCTTTAAACGCAGCTGAGTCCACACTCATTAACATCTTGAACAACACTCTATGGACCTGTATGTGTTGACCAGAGAAATCAACAGTAAATAATGTCAACATTTTAATGTGTAAAAGTCGTGCCAACATTACAGAGGTCTAACAGCATCTCAAAGAGTTACTAAAAATGCAATTCATGTCATCATCATAACCACCAGAAATATAAGGTTTACTACATTACAACACATACACCTTATAACACTCGATTCAGTGTATCATGTGGTGCTCACCTTTTTCTCCTCAACTCAGTCGTCTGTTTTAATGTAAGTTTGTTGTATTTGTTTATTTACTTGCTGCACAAGGAGGAAGTTACCAATTAATTATTTTGCCAGCATCGCCCTCTAGTGCCATTACTGCTGCATTAACGTATTCAAAGTTTGGTCTAAACTTAGCTCTTTCTCGGCCAATGTTTTGATATTTTTGATTCACAGAATGCATGTTTTTATAGACCCCTTCAAGGTTTGTAAACATTGAATGAATATCGGGTGCGCGCGCAGCATGGGGTCAAACTGTTCATACCATCCAGGCTTTATCATTTAATCTAACAGGGCTGAAAAATGATGCTTACCTCAAATTAAGTGAGCACTACAAACACAAGCCTCTTTGATATTTGCATTGGTCCAGTCTGCACGTTAATTTTTTTGTTTTTGAAATTCTGCATGAATCGCGAAAACTTAACGGAAGACCTGGTGCGCTTTTTACAGCCCACGACGTAAGTAACTTAGGCATTTTTTTGACGATACCGAATAATACGCAAGTCAATCTGCTGTAATGACTTTTCTGACCCCGACATGCGCAGTGGGAACCGCCTGTGACGTGAATCGTGAAGGGGTCTATAGATCTATCGTTGAACTGACCAGATGCCAGACCAGCAGTTCGGGAGGAGCTTAATCATTCGGTCCTGACAATTATTTATCTTAATATAGTATTTAAACAGCTGCCTAAAGCCACTGACGATATTGTGATTTATTTAATAAATAATGACCTGCCAGATATTGTTAAAAAAATGATCTGCAATCACAGAACGTTCTTCTAACGTTAGCTTTTTACGGGGTTTTTTTTTGGGGGGGGGGTTATTTTGTAACCAGAACGTTACAGTTCTGTTAAAATCATTTATACAGAACGTTCCCTTTTGGTTATTTTTCAGTTAATTCACAATGAAACAGAAGTGGCATGTTCGCCCCATAGACAGGTTCGCCCCGGCTCGACCTTATGCGGCACCGGAAGAACCAACAGGCCGATGACGTCAAAGTACCGCAAGCGCGATTCGAGAAATCATACGGAGAAATCTAATTTCGCCACGCTCTCGCGGTACTTTGACGTCATCCGCCTGTCAGTTTCAGCGGCGCCGCATGAAGTCGAACAAGTCTACTGGCTGTTTCTCAATATGCGTTCTTCAGCGATCTTGCGTCCTCGTGTCCTCGCTCTACGTCATCATTAACGGTCGAAGTTCAATTCCAATTCTCAAGAACGCAAGGACAGAGGACGCATGAAAATACCAGGGGGGCAGGGTTTCATATTTTCTTGAAGCCGCCCTAGGCACCGCCATTAGCTAGCGGACCCCCACCTGCTCTTAGCATTCCATTGACTCCCATTCATTTTGGCGTCACTTTGACAGTGAATAACTTTACATCTGAGGCGTTTAAAGACTCAATTTGTGCATCAATTATTTCTAAAGAAACACGAAAATCTATAAAAGGCTCCATTAACTTGTATCTTACGTTATGGCCCAGTAAAAGCAGTTTTAGTAAAACTATGCTAACGATGGCGTCATAACCACGCGACTCTCTGTCGCACAGTTGAGAAATTACCGTATGGACAGGAGGAGAAGCGCATGTAGAATATGGCGTACTGGCATTAAACTTTAAAATAAATAAATACTATGTACAAATACAAATACTATGTAAATACAAAATGACAAAGTAATTAATCAGAATACTAAATATACTTAATACAAAATGTACTCCTGTTCACGCTCGCCGTTTCTGCAAGATTCGGTGGGTGATTCAGATTTCTCTTGGCACAGCTAATAGAAGACTTACAATTGTCAGACAGGTTGCTCACGTGACCAAGCTCAGTTTGAGTCTGCGCAGTACGCTCGACCCCCCGGATGTGTGAGCTTCTAATTGGCTTCACTTGTCTCCGTTGAATCCAACGGGGTCGCTGTGTCCATTTCTTTTACTGTCTATGGAAAATACCCGGATGTGTTCTTGATATCGAGGATGCATCGAGTGCAGACTTGCTGAAATCGCTTTACGCCCCAAAAGTCATTGCATCAAAACTTCCGAGTTCGTTCTTCCAAGGTCGCCTGGCAAGACCGATCTCCACGAGGACGCAAGTCCGTTCTTTGCGTTCTTGGAATTGAGAAACAGTCTGGCCCTGTCCCAAATGGCGCACTTCATGTGGACTTTCGGTCTCGTGGCCTTAAATTGCGCGTGCCCGCTTAGTCCACGAGTCCGTAGGGTGTCCCATCTGTCATTTTTACGCTTTGAAGTATGCTCTTCAGCGCCTCCTTTGCCCCCTTGATGCGGTCTTCAGCGAAGCCCGCACTGCAGCAGGCTTCGCGCACTTTACCAACCCAGAAGTCCTTGCGAAAGAGCAATCAGACCAATCAGACGACGGAAGGGAGGAGCTCACACTGACGGGCAACTTCTCTACCTATTTCCGGTGTGACGCTCGAGTCTGTCCCAAAATACGACTCCGTTGCACCCACGTGGACTCGCATTAAGGGTCCCTAAAGTCTGGACTACGTGATGTCATCAAAGTGTGGACTCTGAGGAGGACCACAAGTCCGGAGTGTGCCATTTGGGACAGGACCTCTTATTTTCCCTGATGTGACATATCAGAGTAAAACCTTAGAAAAGGCGTTGGGCGGGACCTAAATTCGTTAATCTAAAATTGATTGGATCATTGGAAGTTGGTCATGTTGCTATTCGATATATTTGTTTCCCAAGCCCCGCCATTCCTTGTGACTGGAGATCATTTAGAGGAGGAGATTAATGATTTTTGATCAAAGATTTTTTTAAATAATGAAACTCACAGTCATTTGTATAAAAAATAATTACATTTTCAAAAAAAAATTCAATTTCAATTTCATTGTGACCTTAAATAACCTAAAAGTAACTTATACAGAACGTTCATTGGTGGTTACTTTTCCTGCAACTGTAAAATACTGTTACCAGAATCTTGCAGGGTGTTTTTAAAATAACCTAAAATAATATACAATAAAGTAACAATTATTTTTCAATGCCTTTTGGGCCTTCCGGTCGCTTCTTACCACAAATTTTAAGACTGAATGGGTAGGTGAATTGACCTTGCTCCACAAACAGTAGATTTGATAAACATCATGGTGATAAACACCAGTGAAGCTGCAAGAACAATTGAAACATTAGGCACTACTTCTGTGAAGCTTTAGGTTTGTGTTGATCCTTTATTAAGCACAGAAGTGGTGTCCCTGACACAACAGCCAGCTGAAAGCTAAATGAGGAGAGGCAGTAAATGCTGAGGATGGATGTTACTCATTCATGTGCAGTCTGGGCTTTTCACAGTATGAGACCTGCTTCTCAGTAAGACGTGATATACCATGCTGCGAGTGAGGTGTAGGAGGTGAATGTGATTCTGCATTTATTGCTGGTGTGCGTGCGTGTGTGTGTGTATATAGATGACTATGGACATTAAGAAACTCCTTTCTTAATCAATATGTTTGTCTTGTTTTATACTAAAGCATAATTAAAACAACAAGATAAATAACTTAAATAATAATAATAAAATAATAAATAATACAAAAGATTTAGTATTTTTTCAAAGCCTATACACTCACCTAAAGATTATTGGGAACACCATTCTAATACTGTGTTTGACCCCCTTTCGTCTTCAGAACAGCCTTAATTCTATGTGGCATTGATTCAACAAGGTGCTAAAAGCATTCTTTAGAAATGTTGGCTCATATTGATAGGATAGCATCTTGCAGTTGATGGAGATTTGGGGGATGCAGATTCAGGGCACGAAGCTCCCGTTCCATCACATCCCAAAGATGCTCTATTGGGTTGAGATCTGGTGACTGTGGGGGCCATTTTAGTACAGTGAACTCATTGTCATGTTCAAGAAACCAATTTGAAATGATTCAAGCTTTGTGACATGGTGCATGATCCTGCTGGAAGTAGCCATCAGAGAATGGGTACATGGAGGGATGGACATGGTCAGAAACAATGCTCAGGTAGGCCGTGGCATTTAAACAATGCACAAATGGCACTAAGGGGCCTAAAGTGTGCCAAGAAAACATCTCCCACATCATTACACCACCGCCAGCAGCCTGATGGATCCTTGTTCTCATTCAGTTTACACCAAATTCAGACTCTACCATCTGAATGTCTCAACAGAAATCGAGACTCATCAGACCAGGAAACATTTTTCCAGTCTTCAACTGTCCAATTTTGGTGAGCTTGTGCAAATTGTAGCCTCTTTTTCCTATTTGTAGTGGAGATAAGTGGTACCCGCTGAGGTCTTCTGCTGTTGTAGCCCATCCGCCTCAAGGTTGTGTGTGTTGTGTGCAGCTTGAATCAGTCAGCCCATTCTCATCTGACATCTAGCATCAATAAGGCATTTTCGCCCACAGGACTGCCGCATACTGAGGGTTTTTCCCGTTTCACACCATTCTTTGTAAACCCTACAAATAGTTGTGCATGAAAATCCCAGTAACTGAACAGATTGTGAAATACTCAGACTGGCCCGTCTGGCACCAACAACCATGCCACGCTAAAAATGGCTTAAATCACCTTTCTTTCCCATTCTGACATTTAGTTTGGAGTTCAGGAAATTGTCATGAACAGGACCACACCCCTAAATGCATTGAAGCAAATGCCATGTGATTGGTTGATTAGATAATTTCATTAATGAGAAATTGAACAGGTGTTCCTAATATTCTTTAGTGTATAATCTAATAGAACGTGTATTTCTGTGTCGTGTAACATGTCCACAGTTCATGCTGCTCTAATTATCAGGGCTGCGTTTCCCGATAACGTTGTCTCTTAGCGCGCTACGAAGACTCTTAAGTTAAACCTTAACTACAGTTATACCTTTTAGGCGTGTTTCCCGAACTGTATGTCACGGCCGGGGGCGGACCCGAATAAACTAAAGGTCACGCCCCTCTCAACTCTTCCACCTCGAGGAGGTTCCCAAGACCACCCCAATGACCAGACAGACGAGTAAACTACGTTTAAAATAAACTTTATTAAATATTTAAAAAGGAAAGGGGGAAAGGGCAATTTAAAACTAATAGTTCTGCTGCTCGCCTCCAGGGCCACTTGGGACAGGGACTGGGGACCTTCGCTTCACACGGAACCTTCACTTGCACAGGTCGGTAATTGCTATAAGCACAGAACAGTTTACTTCACAGGTTATGTTACTCACAGCACTGGGGATCTTCGCTCATACAGAGCTTCACTTGCACAGGTAGGTAATTGCTATAAGCACAGAACAGTTTTACTTCACAAGTTACGTTACTCACAGCACTGGGGATCTTCACTCACACAGAGCTTCACTTGTACAGGTAGGCGATTGCTATAAGCACAGAACAGGTTTACTTCACAGGTTACGTTACTCACAGCACTGGGGATCTTCATGCACACAGAGCTCCGCTTGCACAGGTAGGTAATTGTTGCAAACAGTGGATTTTCGCTACAGTGTTGGTGCACCGTATTCCTTCGCCCATCCACTCCGGCTGTCCGGGCGTCGTAGGGACTAGTGGGTCCGATGGCACGGAGCCGAACGCTTCGCAAACTCCCCCTCCTTCTTCCACGACCGGGGTCACGAGTTGGGGCGAACTTTCGTCGGGGCTCCGCTCACCACGAACTTCTGTTGGAGAGGTCAGTACACACACCGTTACAACCCACAGTCCGCACGGTACACTCTTGGTAATACTCACTGGGTTTCACCACTGTCTGCTCTATGGACGAACGAAGCTCTCGTTGACACACCCCGGTCACAGGGCTCAATTTTCTCGCTCTCCTTCGGACCCAGGCCACAACGGATGTCGTCGTCTCGTGACTCGTCGGAGGCTAGGCAGTTTGAACGCTACAAGCACAGCATACACACAGCAAGTATAGCGTAAACACCATCAATCAGTGAAACTCACCCACAGCACTCTTATACAACTTCACGTGATTTTTAGATCGCCCTTGCCACCTGGCTACGACGACCTCAAGAGGATGGTTGGGCGATAACTGGACCGCAAATGAGAGTGAGATGTGTGTTATTCACAGGCCCGGCGTGTTGGTTATCACTCCTCTGGCTCACCTGCGCTTCCTTTTTCCCACAGGGCCACTGTTTTACTGGTGAACGGTGCTTCCTACCAAGTGCTTCGTCCGTGCTTCCAGTCAACCCGCGGCTCGCCCACGCTTTCCTCTCCAGTGGGGCCAGGGACCTCAAAAACACAAAGGCACACACCAAAACAACTCTTCGTACAAGTATTGCACAGATAAGTACCACAGCTGTTACTCACGCTTTGTTGTCAACAACTGCTATTCACTGCACTCTTGATGGCTCTGTGTCCACTCTTTCTCAAATGAAACTCCACAATATTCCTTCGTCAGCTGACTGTCTCTTCCTCTCTTCCCCGGGAGAGCGATCCGACCAGCGTGGTCCGTCTGCAAAGCAGTAACACAGCGTATACAAAGTATACCACAAGCACGGTGTAGTGTCCCTTTAATTAGTCTCACAGCCCCGTCCTTCTCGCCTCTTCTGGCAGCCGCACTCTTTCCTTACACTATAAGTGTTTAGCGGATCAACGGCGCCCTTCGGCTCGTCCAGGGACGGAGCGTGTGTTTGCGTTTGCCCAAGGCAGAAAAGGGACTCACACCCGAAAACAACTCTCCTCCTTTGTGCTTCCTTGGCCCTTTTTATGTGGCTTGCCTTCACCCTCACCTCCAATCACAGATCGCTCCATCCATTTGCCACACCTGCTGCTAGTTCCCTCGTTATCAGGGTTGGCAGGGAAACCAGGAAGTAAAATTAAATAAAAACCGGGCCCGGGCGGAAACCATCTTCAGGCGGAACCTTTCTCCGCCACTTTTGGTTCCGCCCTATCATAGTCACCCGGTGACATGTACCTTAGCGGGTTTCTTAAGGTATAGTTTCCTACGTACGACGTTACCAGGTGCTGTCCATGGCGATGGTGCTGAATAGGTTGATATCGATCGCTCGACAATCAATTATTCACTTTATGTAATAGGTTTCGCTGCGTTATGAGACAGCGCAGTTCTTTATTAAAGAAACATTTCAGATTTCAAGTTAAATTTATTAGGAATATCTTGTAAAAATATTTCAAATCGCAAACAACTAAATTCAACCTTTTATTTTATATCAAACCCGTGCAAGGCCCGCAATTCATTTCCAAACGTATCGACGTATCGTGCATAAACTGCTCCAATGCATCCGCTATGCCTTCACTTTAAAGGATAATTTAAATTAGGGGTTCCCAATAAGTGCGTTGCACAGGGGAATAAGATGGGTCGTGAAAGTCACCTGCTTGGATGTGTATTAAAATTAAAATATATATAAAAACAAACTGTCATTCATTAGTTCACACGTTTATTGTGCTTGGACACTGGATGCGCAAGCAGCGTGGTTACAATGCGGATAAGACGCATTTCTGGAGCAGTGCCTGGTAAATATAGCATAAAAATACATAATATATATGATTGCATTAGATTTTAGCTTTGATTAGTTTTAATGTGGACATTTTGTTGACCTGAGGAGACTATACAAAGGGTAATCAAGTGGAGCAGTTTCTTTTGAATGTTTATAAAGAATATGGCACGCAGTTGCCTCAAAGTTATAAAACATTAAAAAAACGCAAACATCAGTAATAATATTTAGGAAAATCAACAATTATGATTTCGTGATGAATGTGCTCCGGTGGCATGCGATTAAGATAATATATCTTTGAATGCATTTCATAACAAGAAGTAGCTGGACCAAACTGTGCTCCTTTCACTTCACTGTTTGCTCTGTTGGGATATAGCTTATGCTATTTTGGACATGTACTTTGTGCTAAACTCGACTTAATATTGTCTTTAAGAGGTTTCTCTGCAGTCTGCACAAATCTATACACTATATTCTTCGCTTCGCTCCAGTAAACAATACATCTATTTCTCAATGTCCTAACATGCAGTAACCACCTTTTAGGCAATGGAAATTAATGATGCTTTACAGCTGACAGCAGTGTGGCTATTTACATCGTAATGTAGCAGATGCTTCTTTGTTGATCTGGTTCTTATATTGTGAATATAATTTTTTTATATAAAACAAAAGCATTCTTAGAATCGATTGCGGTTCGTTTCTAGTACTTCAAAAAGAATCCACATGATGGCACCACAGTAGGCTATTTCACACATTGTTCCAGCATGTTTTGGGGGTTCACATTTTTTTAATTTTTTTTTTATTTTTTTGACAGTGAATGCCTGATTACTTTTCGTCAAATCACCAATATTCTGTGTTCTTTCTAACTCATTAATTTTTCGTACAGTCTCCATGCGTAATGACATTTTTACTGGCACTACTGTTTTAATGCATTTTCCGACTTTCTAACACATAATTCACTGCCTCGGGCGCGTGATGCAGGGCGAATTGAAAGATGGCGCGAAAGAGCTCTTGAGCAGACGCGCGCAGGTAAACACAGGTCCAACAAAATGCGCAGTTCGTGAGGCGCGCTCCTGCTGCACGAGGCTACAGATTGTCATTATGTGCACCGAGTGAATACAGGACTAAATCTCAAAGCAACAGTTTATTCAGAGGACCGCCGTGAGCTGTTTTGTCCAGTGACCCGCTGGAGCAAAGCACGCCAGGAGCAATGGGATCTGACCGGCATACTGATACGCCCCAGCATCCCAGCAGCACCGGACACAGGAACGCGCTTTCAACCTGACACTTTGGTTTTCGTAAGAGTTGCGTTTCGTTATTTTAATGTTGGTCACATAGTCGCGCATGCGTTGCTGTGTGGTTGCGCTTCTTCAGACTTAGTTTACCGGCTCTGGCGCTCGATGATGAGAGGGATGCTGGTCGCTTGGCGCGCTGGGATCTTGTGTCTCCACGCGCTTGTGGTTTTAACGCATGGCCGTACCCCGCCGGCGAACAGTGTGAAACATCATGTGTATGTATATGGGTGTGATTCATCTGCATTGATTCAGTGTCTTAAATAGTCTACTACTGTAATTCTCCCCAGTGTGAATGAACCCAGCAACATGTCATACGTCAAAGTCACCGTGGATAAATTACTGAAAGGATACGACATTCGTCTTAGGCCTGACTTCGGAGGTAAAGAAGTTATTCTGATAAAAGCACTTCTTTAAATCTTCACGTTTTCAGCATTTTTGATAAAGTATTAGCTGTCACGAGATTGTGTCAGATAGATGTATGTGTGCGCGCGCTTTGCAGGTCCTCCGGTGGACGTCGTTATGAGTATTGACATCTCCAGTATCGATATGGTGTCGGAAGTGAACATGGTGAGTACCGTAACTGTCCACAGGTGTTGATAGACTGGTTTAAGAGAAAGTGGTCATAGAAAGTGGAATAGCTTACTTAATATCTATTTGTTGCAAAAAATTTCTTTTAATTCTAAGAATTAAAGATTTAGATATGTGCCTTTTCGATATCTTATAAAAATGAAGGTGCTTAAAAGGTTCTTCAGTGATGCCTGAAGAACCTTTTTTTGATTCCACAAAGAACAATTTAGTCAAATTTCTTTTATACATTTTATAATCTAAAGAACCTTATCACATTAAAGAACCTTTTGAACAGAAACAGAAGGTTCTTCAGATGTTAAATGTGCTTTCAATAGTTCGCCTGCGCATTCAGATCTTAATGATTTATGGTAAGCGAACGTAGTTTGCTGTCCTCGAAGGGAGCTCTGAACCTTCAGAGAGAGCAAACCTTAGGTCAGGGCTCGAGCCCTAAGTTCATCCCCTGCAACAGAACTGCGGAAAGGAAGAAATAGATGTGATACTGGAAAGGACAAGTTGGTTTGGAGAATGGATTAGATCAATCAATGGTGTGCATTCCACGTCTTGGAAGACTACAGTACTGTGGAGTTTAGATCCATTTTTTAATACACTCCAGATCCAGCTAATCAAAGTCCTCAGGATTACAAGAAACCTCTAGGCAGGTGTGTTGGAGCTGGTTGACACTAAACTATGCAGGACAGTGGCCATCCATGAACTGAGTTTGACATACATTAGATGCTTGTGTTAGGTTTTATGACTATTACGCAAGGAAAAAGTGAAGACGGGCTGGTAAATTATTAAAAAATACACCCAAGGTGGTAATGCGGCACGAAGCCAAGTTACACCGCAGCAGGTGTGCATTATTTTCATATAATTCAAAGGAATTCAAAGGAGTGAATTATTCCATTTAAACCACAGTTACCAAAAACATTGCTCTGGTGGTTAGTTTAAGACATTTGATTTGACAGGATAGCTGTGCGTTTTAAAGAAAAATAATCAACACCCGTTGAATAAGTCAGAATAAAGCATTCAACAGGCCTGTGGAATAAAGAAAAATAATATACTGGATAATTTTAAAAATAAAATATTTTAAAATAGTAGTCAAAATTTAAAGTAGCAACTAGATAAAAAACAAACAAGATTAACAATGAGCAATAGTTTGTAAATTCATATTTTGGAATTGTCATTATTTAAGATTGCAAGTATCAAAAATTGTCACAAACAAGAACAAATTAGTTCAAAATAGCTGCTTCAATTTTGGGGGTAAAACAGGCTTTTACAGTGTCGTTTTATGCATGGGTAATAACGAATACAAGTGCTGTTTCTTGTTCACTTGGGGAGAAGCTGATTTGTGTGTGTGTGTGTGTGTGTGTGTGTGTGTGTGTGTGTGTGTGTGTGTGTGTGTGTGTGACACAGAGAGAACACAAACAAATAAAAAAACTAAGTAGCAGACCAATGTAGACTAGATTGGGGGATAAAGAATGTGTGTTCATTATGCATTTTCTTTTGTGCTGCAAGTCAAAAATAAGATGTTTTATGAGTAACATGCTCAAAAAAGCAAAATATATTCATACCCACTTATAGTAATTTTAAGGTAACTTTGTTATAACAGTGTTTACTGTCATTGTAGTACAAATGTCACCCTGAAAAAGATGATTTCAATGGTGATGTTGCAACCATAACCATAAGATCATAAGAAACGTATGATATTTTTGTGGCAGCTGCTTGCTGGCTTTCCAAGAATATGTATTACATATAAATGTATACATGTAATAGCCTCCAAGGCTGTAAGGTTGTCACAAATGATCTTTGTTTTGAGAATTTTCTGTGCATGAAAAAGCTTTTTTAGTGAATTATGGATAATTTCTGTGCTGGATTGTGATACATTAATGATTTTAGCACATGAAAGCTTTTAGGGTGGGCACTGATGAGAGGTGCAGATCTGCAGCAGAGAGTGATAGAAAGCATTAGCAGCAATGTCTAAAAATTGTGTCTTTTTATGTCTCTAAAAATCTACGTTGTTAATCAGAATGTGCAGAATAATGCAGCCAAACCCCAGACCAATCGTTTTCATGCCTTTACTTGTTTAAAGACATGGCAAGATCAGAGCATAATGAACTGTCCTGAAATATTTATAAAATATTTATTGCTGAGTTTGAAATAAATGAAGACGGTCTTCATTTATGAGTTATAATGCAGTAGAGTTGGTTATGGTAAAATTATAGGGGTTGATTTCATCTGCTGTTGGAGGAAATAAATCCTGAATCTGTGTAATGTAGTGTAACTGTTAATATTTTGAGTTTAGCATCACAGCATCTCCTCATTATTGCTTTTGTTTTGAAAGCTTATGTTCCCATGCCCATCTAATCTATTAGTTAACCAGCAAAATATAAAGCACTATTTTCCTCTATCTTCCTATCTCTAGTCCTTATTTATTTATTTATTTTTGTTAGATATTTTGCCATGTATAATCTTGAGGGGGGTAGAGCTTGAGTTAAAGGGGACATTCCACAAGACATTTTTAAGATATTAAATAAATCTTTGATGTCCCCAGAGTACATATGTGAAGTTTTAGCTCAAAATACCATATAGGTAATTTATTGTGGCTTGTTAAAAATAGGCACTTTATGAGGCTGAGCAAAAATGCACCGTTTTTGTGTGTATCCCTTTAAATCCAAATGAGCTGCTCAGGTGGGCGGAGTCTCAAGCGCTCGCGCTGTAGACAAGAAAGAGCATCAAAAGGGAGATTCTCTTAAGAAAGAAGTTAGTAAGCGATGTTCAGCATTATATATTTGAACAAGTTTAAAAAGTCAATCATCTGTTTTATGCAAACTAAATACATGTTTATCAGCAGATGGGAATAAAATAAAGACTTTAAGGTCTCATGCTGCCCGTGTTTTAAACAGGCACAATGATTTTCAGCATGTTACAATAAAATACACGGCCACAAACACTCAGAAGTTTACTTTTTGACCAAACCACACGAGCACATTTAAATGATCTGTAATAAAACAACACGTTTAATGCTTAAACTTTAGAGAAACGGATAAAATGACATGTTTAAGTTTATTGTGACTGAACACATTCACATTTCTGTCAGTCTCTCACCCTCTATCTTGTGACTCCTCGTATTCATTTGAAACTTCAGAGAAACATTAAACAACATATTTATGCTTATTGTGTATGATAGTGAATACGTGTTGTTCTCTCTCTGTCTCGTGCAGTGCATTAATCATCGTGTTCATTCATATAAACTTCAGAGAAATATATTAAACAACATACTTGTATTGATGAAAGTGAACCGTCGCGTTGCTCTCTCTTTCTCTCGTTCTTTGCTCACTCGCTCTCTCTCACTCTCTCTCTCTCTCTCTTTTACAAAGGTAACGTTAATACTTTAGAACGTTAATTCAACCTTTAGAAAGACCATTAAAACTACAAGTATAAGATTGTAGGCTACTGTTTGTGTTTGAGGGAATACAAACGTGTCGTGCTGTCAGTCATTTTTTCTCCCTGTCTCTTGCACTCGTGAGGCTGCGTTATGGTTGGATATGCGATGCTGGGTATTGCAGAGCTAATAATGACTTTCATTGTTATAGTGTTATAACAGTTATAAGAAATAAATTGACAAAAAGTTTTTTTATTATAGTTATTTAAAGTTTTTATTATTTTTTAGATTTGCATATTAGTGTAATTGTTTTGTTATTTCCCTATGGCATTTGAGATCGGTTGGACATGGGACTTAACTAGTGGATAAAAATACAATCTTAAAAATAAAGCTTATGAAAAAGGCGTCTTTGCAGCAATGCCATTAAATTACTTTTTTTTTTGGTTCTTCAAAGAACTGTTAACGACAAAAGTTCTTACAAGAACCATAACTCTCTTTTATAATTTTTAGTACCTATCCTGTACTTCTTCAAATAGCACTTTGCCATTGGATAGTACGCCCCGTTACGGTTCAGCTCCCTTTTGGAGGGTTTTCCACTGTGATGAGCATTAGGAGATACAGTAAATGTGGTCATGTGATATGAGGTATTGCCTTGCCATCGTGTGTGTGTGTGTGTGTGTGTGTGTGTGTAAAGTTCTGTTTGTTATTTCATACAGTATGTGTTCCTGTCTGTCAGGGTGCTCTGTAAAAAGGTTCTGGAGTGATGATTTTAAGCTGTTGTCAGGGGCAACAGCTGCTTCTAAGAATAGCATTTGTCCTAGGCGAACCTGAGGCACACCCATGCGCTCTTTCACATCTCTCTCTCTCTCTCTCTCTCTCTCTTTCTTATCACACTCAGTCTTTTCATTCTCTGTCTTCACTTCCCTTCTCTTCTGCAGCACTCACGTGTTATCTACCCTCATGGGACTGCACCCTTCACATCTGATTGTCATCTTCCGGTTTATATTGCCCTGAAGAATCCACCCAATGAAACATTTATTACTGTAGATCTGAATGTGCTATATCAAATCCAAATGTCCTTGATCTTTGGACTATGAAAGGTTATTATCATAACAGTCCAAAAAAATATTTAACCCCCTCTTACAAACTTTGTGGTGTACTATTCGCACTAGTATTCATTTACCACAAACTCAGTAAATCTCCTGCACAGTTTTAGTTGCAATTACAGTATTCAGCCATGCTTGCATATAGTATATCTCAAGATAAAAAGAACGTTCAGGAAAAGTTTGTTTCCCAAAGGTATCTTATGAAGTGATTGCATAGGCACTTTAAAGAACTGCAAACTAGGCTGAATGATGTGCGTGCGTGCTCTTTGTGAGATGAATTGTAACTAAAGCTTTGCGGTACGTTGAAAGTGATCAGGTAACAGTGGTTAATTGAAATAATTGGAAGCAGTGCTTTTAAAACTGGTCAGAATCCAATGGGTAATACAAATTGATTATTTATTTGAATCTTTTGTGGCATTTTCTTTATTTTTTTGTATAAAACAGCTGGTTGTCCTATTGAAAATATAGTATAACTGCATTGCAGCAAACCACCAGTATTGTGCTAAGTGTACACAAATGTTTCACAGCAACTAAGTTCATTTTCAAACTTTGAAGTTTGACAAGAGGCAAATATTAGGGGTTAATAAGGCATTTTAAACACTGACTCATAACCTTTTCATTGCCATAAAGTGAAATTACATTTCAGAGGGTTTTGCACCTGAACTCTTTAAATGTTTTCAAATCTCCACTAAATAATCAATAGGGAATTTGTTTCTTATGAGTTTGACTCAGAAGCAGGCGTGTAATGTAAATGCACAATTTATGCCTGACTTAAACACTAATATTCAGTTTTAATAAAAGAAAGGTATGCACTAGCCATTTCACAAAATTGTGTTTTTCTTCTATTTTATATTAATTTAATTATGCTTCTTATTAATAATGTTTTATTTTGTAGGTTACCCAAACTACCAATTACATGGATATACTGTATTATCTAGATAATTAACATGAATAATCAATTGTCACTAATGAAGGTTTTAAGAGACTTTCACTTTTCACACAGATCTACAAAAAAAGTGCACAGTCATGTAAGTGGCAATTACTGAAGCTACTAGAGTAGATAATGTGTGTTAAGATAGGGATCGAAAAGCAAACTAATTCCAAGGAAATAAAACAAAAACCTATAACAATTGCAAGTACATTGAAATACTAGATCGAGTCACACACTGTAAAAATGGCTGGGTTATTTTTGACCCATAATGGGTAAATATTGGACAGAACACGTGCTGGGTTAAAAATTTACCCAATGCTGGGTTATTATACCCCATGTTTGCAATACAACAACCAAACATTGGGTCATTTTTGATCCAGCATGGGGTAATTTTTAACCCAGCACGTGTTCTGTCCAATATTTACCCATTATGGGTCAAAAATAACCCGGCCATTTTTAGAATGAAATACATATCTATAAATCACCCTAAAGTCAATAGCTACAGGCACAACAGTTAAATCTGAAGCTTTGTTTAGTGCTAATTCATTCACATAAGCAAAAGCGAATCCTGTAAATAGGACAATCTAGAAAAAAGGATACTTTTGATTGGTTATTTGTGCTCTGATACACTTAAATTGGGTAGTAATTTGTTTCAACCCATCGTTGGGTCAAATATAAACATTTTCTGGGTTAAATTAAACCAATGGTTGGGTTCTGTTTTTTTGTCTGGAGGCAACAGATGGGTGAACTGAGATAGAGAGGACTTTGGAGAGAACGGTCTGGGCTGGGGGGCAGGAGACCTCAGTTTTACAAAATTAGTTTGATGTTGTAAACATCTGCTTTGATATGTCAAAGAGTCAGGCAGACATCATCTCTGAGACTACAGATACAGAAAGAGGAATGTACAGCACTGTGATATTATGACAGTGCAAAATGTTTTCTGTGTGTATATGTGTGTCCTGCTTGTATTTGCTAATGAAAAATGTGTGTGTGTGTTTTACAGGACTATACCATCACCATGTATTTCCAGCAGTCGTGGCGTGATAAACGTCTTTCTTACACGGGGATCCCTCTCAATCTCACTTTAGATAACCGAGTGGCTGATCAACTCTGGGTGCCTGATACATACTTCATCAATGACAAGAAATCTTTTGTTCATGGGGTCACAGTAAAGAATCGTATGATTCGTTTGCACCCTGATGGAACTGTGCTTTATGGTCTCAGGTCAGTGTGTTTTTGTCTTTGTCTTTTTTTTATTTTAAGGGTTCTTTTTGCCAGTAGATTTATGCATCCACAATAAGATTTGTGATTAGATTTTTTAGGTATGTCCACGTTGGTGCTTATATGTTTGAATAAATGTTTTGTAACACTTATTCATTTTTATTGATATTTTTTTGTCACATTTTACAGTGGCTTATCGAAACAGATATGAATCTGACCAAAAGCATCCAAAATAAATGAAAGCTATTTTTCTATATTCTCTTCAAACTCCTTGCATAGATTCATTTGTCATTTTATCAAGCAGCTTGCTTCTTGCAGGGTTCCCACGGGTCCTTGAAATTTTTGAAAGTTTGTGAACTGGGGGGGGGGATTCAAGGCCATGGGAAGTTTTTGAAAATATACATACATAGATACAGGTCATTGAAAGTGCTTGAATCTATTTTATGCAAGAAGTTTTCTGGAAAAAAGAGATAATATCATAAAAATTCTAGACTTTTTAAGCACACGTGCTAAACTGTCTGCTTTAAATGGTTATATCTTCTGTATGCGAATGTTGATTCATACCAAAATGATTTTTGGCATAGTTGTGTTTGACACTTGAAAACGTCTCGAGTTACGTATGTAACTGTTGTTCCTTTGAGAAAGGAACGAGACACTGCATCTCCCTTGCCATACTTCCTGCGTCCCTGAAACGCGTCTTTGGCAATATTTCAGATAGTGATATACTTCCTGGCTTCCACGTCACCCTGTCTTTGTCGTTAAGCCTCACAAGCCTCACATTCAGATATACACATTCAGACGCACTTACCCCTGGAGCCGTCCCCAAAGTGTCCCCGCAGTGACCCAGCGCGACTTCCCTCGAATGGGAACTGTAACAATGTATTTTTAAAGGTAACACAATGTAACCTTGCTCTCACTTGAAATGTCCACATTTAGTCCTTGAATTTGAGTGTACTGGACCTGGAAAGTCCTTGAAAGGTCCTTGAATTTGAAGTTAACTTAGGTGTGGGAACCCTATTCTTGGATTTTCATCATAGGAGGATTTTTAAACAATATTAAAATAATTTCTATTTATTATATGCTTTTATTGCCTGTTTTTGTGTTGCCAACTTGCCACAATTATATTTTAATCTACAAACGTAATTTTAAACATTTATGCATTCACCTTAAAGGAACACACTACTGTTTTTCGATATTTTACTATGCCCTTACCTCAACTTAGATAAATTAATACATACCTATCTTTTTCAGTGTGTGCACTTTTAATCTTTGTACAAAGCTTCTTGAATGTGTTAGCATTTAGCCTAGCCCCATTAATTCCTATGGCTCCAAACAAAAATAGTATTTTGTGCCACCGTACTTACTTGTGTAACTACTCATGTAACAGTCTTTAAATAGGGAAAACATGGAAATGGTTTGGTGGCTTCTAAATTCATCCCTGTTTGGATCCTAACGAATGAATGGGGCTAGGCTAAATGCTAACACATTCACGAGGTGCTGTACAAAAATTAAAAGTGCATGCATTGATAAAAATAGCTATGTATTAATTCATCTAAGCTGAGGTAAGAACATAGTAAAATATTGAAAACGGTGGTGTTTTCCTTTAGGATTAAAAGATTTATAAGATCATAAGAAATATTTCACTCAACTGTTACTAAACTTTTGAATGGTAGTGTATTTTTCCCCATCTACATGCGTATGTGATCTACGTGTGCTGTATTTTTGGTTGACCCTGTTCTCCTTGCTGTTTTGATGTTGCTTTTTTGGAGCTCAGTGAGGCATACTTATCCTGTCTAAGTCGGGGAATAGAAGATCTGTTTACCAATGAAAGATGAGACTGTCTCTGTCCTACTTGAACCAAGAAAGTCTATAATCCCCGGAGGAAAGCATCCGTTAACTCTCCCGTTTATCTCATTGGTAGTTGCTTGGTTGGTACAGGAACTTCCAGATATGTGATTTAAAATAAGCCATCTTTGATTTAAAACCTTCACCTTAACAAATGACAGATGTGTAAGTCTGTAAAGTGTATGGAGACTACACTGTTTAAACGACACAAATAAATGCAAACTCCACTTTTACAGGGTGTTTGGACATAAATGTGTGTTGGCAGTGTGTGAACACAACCACCCTACCAAAAAATCCAGAGCTCTCTTTCTTTTTAAATCCCCATTAAAACGTAGTCATTAGACATGCTGTTTTAATTCTCTTGTTATTGTGACGTCACACAAACAAAGCCCCGCCAACGGCCACTGACTGAATGGTTAATTTTACCCAAAAGCTTTTCTAAATGTGTTTGTAAGCAGATTGTAAGCAGACCCAACTGCTGGAGTAAATACATTTTTAGAGTAAATACATGTCAAATACAAACATCCCACACTGCAAAAACTGATTTCAAGAAGGTAGCTCACAATTTTAAATCATTATTTTGCAGGCATCAGGGAGCCGCTCTCAATATGCAGGAGACAAACTGAAAATGGGGAGTATAGTCAATGGACAAACTAAAGGCTCACTTCTTTCTGCAGTTTAATGTGAAATTTTAAACAATCTTTCTCTGTATATTGTCTAATGTAGTCTACTATGCCTGAGAGCTTTGGACAGAGCAGTACTCTATATAAAAATACAAAATTGCTAACAATCTCGGTGCCTCTAGACACTCAATATCATTAAGTAGAAAAATAAACCAGGTACTGTACATGCTTTTACTTTGTTTGTATTGCTGATGTCTGGAGTAAGTGCCGTAAACACAAACTCACCCTGGACTGCATAACAAAGAAGCAAAAGTTGACACAGACACACAGAAGTCACGCACTGAAAGGCCATGTCTGTGTTCCTGTGTTAATTAAAGCTCAGCGTAATTAGGATCCAGCTAGAGGCATTTCAAAGAGCCTGCAGACATGACTGAGATTGTGTTCAGGCAATTAAACAGAAGTGGAATAAAGAGGGAAAGTAGGGCCGTTTCTCGATTCCAAGAATGCAAAGAACAGACTTGTTTTCTCATGGAGACCGGTCTTGCCAGGCAACCTTGAAAGAACTCGAAAGGATGTGTGGTGTCCCAGAATCAAAACTAATATGTTGTTTTTAACACATCTGTTCAAATAGTGTAAAAATAAGAATATTTAGGAAAAATGTTGCAGATTTGTGCTGTGCCAATTAAACATACATTTAAATGTAAATTTCAGCAAAACACACATTTCTGTGCGTTTATTTCATTATTAAAATGTTTACAAGCAAATGTACTTTCTCCTGTTACCTCAGCTAAAATGATAATTTCAATAAGATAAAAGAATGCTCATTCGATTTATACCCAAAATGAATTTTATTTAATGTTTAACATCAGACCCAACTACATTTTGTGACACACAAACAGTAATTTTCCAATATTATGTTGGTTTTGGCATGACGACATACTTTTATCCTTTACATGCATCTCTTCTCGTTTTCTATCCAGTTTTCCTGATGGGCACCTGAAGTCTAAGACCTTTATTCGTGTCTTTAATATTTTTGGTGTTAATAAGTTCTCCCTCTTTATCGCTCATCTATGCGCTGTCTTATGAGCCCGCACCTTCTCCCAGTTAAGTAAGATGTGTTAAGATGTGTTTAACTTGGCGAAGCTGCATAACGTTAGACCTATTGGTAGATTAAATGAGCGCATGGTGACATAAAACGTTTGATGCGTTGTGCAAATGAGTGGTAAAAACGCAGTCGCTATTCTGTCCCATGTCCCCACCCACCCGCAAAATGCAACTGCTCATGTCTAAATTCGCAACTGCACATTCGTGGGCTAGGCTAAGGATTTACTCATATTTCAATAAAGCAATAAGCCCCGCGAAGCAGTGGGTTACCAGCAGTGGGTTACCAGTGCATTTTATAACCGCTTCGCACCTGCTTAACAATGCCTCTTAGCTGTTATAAAATGCACTGTAACACCACTGCTTCGTTAGGCTTATTGCTTTTATAAAATGGTTACTTCATATGCATTGCAGGATTTGATAAAATAAAACACAAATAAGTTGTAATTATATTAGTACAAATATTACTCTTCCGCCTAACAAAGTAGTTCCTCAGAATCAAGTGAGGCTGAAACAGAGCGCAGTTCCCAAGCAACACAGATGCAGCAAAGACACAATGAAAATATGATTAAAGACTGTGGTGTTTATTTTATAAACCAACATTCATCTAATTATACTTTAACATTTATATCGTGCAACTGTTGAAGTGATGATCAAATATGCTTGGAAGCATGATTAACTCTTTCCCCGTCAGCGTTTTTTTTTTTTAAGTTGCCACCCAGTTTTAGTTTAATGCTTTCCAGGACAATGATCTTCTTTAAATAAACATAAAATATATCAAATGAAAGAACAGCAACAACAACAAAAAAACCCTGTTTCTTCCTACCTTTATTTGTTCTCTTATCAACTCTCAAATTTTCAGCTAAAAGCTGAGGTTAGGGCTGTCACGGATATGAAATTTGGCTGACGGTTAATTGTTTAATAAATTGTGACGATTAATTGCCTGTTTTATTGCTTTGACATTTAATTTTCATACATTTTTTGTTTATGAAATAATTTTCGCAAATTGTTGTGATCATTTAAATTCAATCTTTTGCAAGATTTATCTGGCAGTAAATATTAATACACATAACACATATTTAAAAGTAATCTGATACTGTCTCGTTTATACAGGCGCTGCAGCTTCCCCTTGTGTTTTTTAGAGAGATGTGCAATCATCGCGGTGTTCTGAAATCATCGCGATGAGGTCAAACAATTGCGATGAGACGATTATTTAATAATTGTGACAGCCCTAGCTGAGATAATTCCATTTTTGTAAAGAACTTTTGTAAGAGATCAGATTCAGAGCCATGATCAAAACTTACACAGTGTTTTTAGTGTTGAGTGAATGCGTCAGTGTTTAATTTGGGTAAGATCACCATCTAGTGGACAATAGCGGAAATACGGATTTGAAGTTAAAGAACAATAAAGAGAAGCGTTTTCTCGTTATTGACGAGATGACTCAACAATATTTATTGACATTTATCTGGATATCGCCATTAATTGTGCAATTGCAGAAAAAAAATATGATTAAAGACTTTATTTTCATAAATCAGTACGTAGCAACAGGGGCGCAGTGATACTTATGTAATGCGGTCTGAACCGTGGGGTCACTAGGGTATTTTATCACGGCTTAGAACACGTATCAGAATGAAGAACCAGAACTAGCTGTTTTATAACATGAACGAGGCCAAAGATTGTATTGATGAGCTGCTCCCCGAGGCAACGTCCAGCAAAAACTTGCATGCTCAAAGTCTAGGCTGCGTATACTATATAGTAGGTGAAAAGAAGTAGGCGAGGTGAGTAGTATGTCTGAATTCATAGTATTTCAAAAACATTAGGCGAAAGTACCCAGATCGGTTACTACTTCTGGCAAGATCCCAAATTGTTCATTCACTATCCCTTGAGCTCAAGTGGGACTGCATTAATTCAGCATGGCTATTTCTGAGTAAGCATATAAACTTGAATATAGATCACATTACTGTTAATGTACATATGGCCATATCGAAGCAGACTGGTGTGACACCATCTATTTAAAATGTAAAGCTTTGTGCGTATTGTCTAGAGTAGACATAAAAGACTTAAATTAAAAGTCTTTATCCCGTAAAAACAGGTAAGTGGGAAAAGTCATGGAAATTCATGGTTTAGAAATTGTGGGAAAGCCAGTTTTATATTTATTTACCCTCTGATTTCATGTGAAAAAACATTCTCAAGGGAAAATCTCAAAAAGGAGAAAGAATAGATCACATTAGGGGCACTTAACTAATAGTGACTGTGTTGTTTTTGACCTCATATCTGCAGGATAACTACCACAGCTGCATGTATGATGGATCTACGCAGATATCCACTGGATGAGCAGAACTGCACGCTGGAGATTGAAAGTTGTAAGTCCTGTGAATGGTTTAATTGTTAATCAATACTAACTTTCGTCCAGTAAAATTATTGTGAATGTAAATTTGTGTAATCATTACTTGTAAAGTTTTAAATCATCTAAATAATTTTCTCAAATGCTAAGGCATTGTTAATGATATTCATAATCTGCATAATAAAGATGGTAAACATCATATTGAAAAATATGAAAGTGCTATAGGGTAAAGAAAGAAAACATTGTTGATCACAGCAATATTAAAAGAAGTCAATCTTGCTGGTTTTGATGCAGAAGTGTTTGGTCAACACTGAGGAGAAAGTATCTCTCGAGGAGGAAAATCTGTAATTTAGCAGGTGTTCGTAAACAAACATATTAAGTCAATAAAGATGTTGTTAGAAAGTGAGAGAAGGAGAGAAAGTTATATTGACATGAGGGAGTGAGGCAGCACATTAATACTTGAGAAAATCAGAGCTCATTAATGCAGAGAGACTCTCATATCTCACAACACTTTTAATACAAACAGATCTCATCTTCATACCAAAGTTTAAGTTTCATTGAAAGCAAGGAAGACAGATTCTAGCATCTCATCACATGCTATGTAACAGTTGCAGTACAATGCAGCAAAAGCATCAGGACAAAACTGCTGCAATCAAATACGGTCTGTATGCATTTATGCATCAGCTCAGTTATACCTGCAGAGGATCTGACTGTGCTGACTTTACATCTTTTTGCTTTTTCATATCTTCGTCTCATCTCTTTTCACACTTGTGACAGACAGTGTTTGTAATTGGATGTCTGCTTTGTTGAGCAAACAGCTGTAACCTTGTAAAGCTGCTGTCGTGTCTCAGCTCTGAGATGAGTATCACAACATGAAGAAGAAATGCAACATCAGAGCAGACAAGCCTTGTCACTTTTACCATGTACACATAATACATGCGACATTCCCTGTAATGTGGAGAAAATTAATTTATTTATGTGACCTGTTTGTTTCTTTTTACCAGAATAAATTGAAAATCAATTAAAAAGATTAGAATGACTTTGTTCGATGCATGATTGTAGGTAAAGGGGAGGAGAGACCTTTGGTGTATTAAAACTAGCTACTGTTAATAGTTAAGTTCATGTAAGGTAGTTTATCTACTATTATAAAAATCCAAAAAGACAGTTCGTCTTATAAGAAATGCTTATGTTTGAGTCGTTGTGTTAATCAAACTACAGAAGACAAAAGGAAAATCACTTTTATAGCTTTAAAAAAAATCTATTATATTAATTTATATAATAAAAAACAGTGTTATATTAATTTGATACTGTTTCTCTACCTAATCAATACTGCTACTTTGTTCTTTTCGATTTGATATGCTTGTAATGTCTTGATTTGTTCTTATTTTATTTTATTTTCCCACATCACATTATCTTTTTTGCTTATCTGAAAATTATTCAACCCATGACTCAAAAACAATAATGTAATTCATTTAACCAGTACTATATTGTAAAATTAAATCATTTTAAATTAGATGTTGTTGTGGTTTTCCTTTTCCTCAAATAAAACAATCTTCAGTCTTAGGTTCTGATTTCAAGAGATAGACTTTTATTTTCCGGACAAAATAAGAAGCCGAGCCTGCCTGATGAATCTCCCCAGAACCCGAGTGAAGTTCTGGGGACATTCTCCAAATCAGTCTGAAGCTCTCAGCCAGGCTTGGTAAATATATATGGTCTTTGTCCCTCCCCTCCATATGCTTTAACAATATGATATATATGGTCTTTGTCCCTCCCCTCCATATGCTTTAACAATGTTTCTGTTCAGGCAAGACCCACATGACATTCCTCAGACCAGTGTCTTGTTCCCATGACCTATTTGCCCTTTGGCTGAAACCCTTTGTGCCTGTTCAGATGGCTCTTTAAACTACCATGAAACCTGATCACACACAGCTGTTCTTAAATCCACACAGAGATGACCCACACAACATAACACATGACCTGCATAACTTCATAGTAAACAAATTGTGTGTGATTATAATGGTAAACTCATATTCATCATATTAATGTAGATTGGGATTAAAATAAAACTTCTTCATAATCCCCGCTCTGAGGCTTAATTTAGCCTCACTTTTCCTGTTTATTTTAATCCGGAGTGCTGTTTCATAATTCAGTGTCTTCTTATTACTATCTTGTGGCTAAAGAAAGCCACTATACATTACCAATTACCCAATTATGCCACAGCACTTCGAACTATGGACATTAAGACAAACATCTTTCCATTCTCATTTTGACTTGAATGTAAAAGTAAAAGTACTTAAGCCCTAAACAGTTTGTGCGCAATTGGTTCTACGCTTACAGTTATCATTTTAGCTATGTAGAGTATATGATAAAGCATCGTAAATGTAAAGTCAACATTAATGAATCCAAGTAAAAAATAATAAAAACAAAAGTAAAGTATGCATAATAAACACAAAAGAAATATTAAAGATTCAATATTCAAAACGAGTAAGTATAACTAATTGATGCTGAATTGAAGCATAAAAACTCAAAAATTAATTATAATAAACAAGTATAAATGTAAGTTAATTCAAATAAACAAAGTAAAGAGCAATAACCAATAATAAAACTAGGTAAAGATGGCATAATAAACACAAATAAATGTAGATTAATTCAAATAACATTAGAAAATGTGAGCCACTAATATACTAAGTAAAGATTGCAACACAAATGAAAGTAAAGTATTCCAAATATAACCAGTAAATGTAAATAACCAATAATAAACTAAGTATAGATTGCATAATACACACATAAATGTAATTAATTCAAATAAAACTAGTAAATGGAAATAACCAATAATACAACTAAGTAACTCATGCATAATAATTCTTGATAACAATTTAAATGACTTTTTCCCATCCTCATCAGAGGTGCTTGAATTCTCGTTTACTAGTTGTAAATTCATTACCGTCTTGTAACGTAAGTCCTGATAATATTCTTGTTAATTTCAAGTAAATTTTCCATCATCCTAATATTTTAACTTCCATTTGGTTCTCTAACCAGACACCTACGCCTCATTTACCCACTAACCTTTAATTAAAATTGATTCAGTATATGTTATTATGTATTTTTAATGGCTGCATCTAGTTGTTATCCTAAGTTAATTAATGCCTTATTTGTAAACTTAATAATCTACTTTTTGATTGTAGTACTGTACATAATTTATTTATTCTGTATTCTTATTCTGACAAAACTTTATTAAATTCCTTATTTAGCTTAATCCCATGCCTTAATCTAATTTGGTATCCATTTGGTTGATCAACAGAATCTACATATAATTGATGATTAATTGTTGTGTTCATCATTTTATAAGGATTCTAAATACCCTTCTTTTGTAGTGATTTCTTGTCTCCATCCTATTTAAGTACTTTTTCTCTCCCTCCTAATGAGGTCAAGCATTTTCTTTTTCTACCAATCCAAAATAATTCTCCAATCGATATTATTTGATCTTCCAATACCTTCATTGTATATGTTGCTCTGATTTGATTATATTATTCTTCTAATAGCATTTCTCTTCTCACTTTTACACCTTAAGTTATACTTTTTGATGTCTTCATAATAGATCTAGAGGTTTCTTAGTTGATTCATTCAAAATTCTTGTTATAAAACATTTCCTATTTAATTTCCTTAAGTCTATAATTCCATAAGGCTTATATTTTCTTGATTGTAATCTCACTGTACCATTCAGAATTTTTACTGTACCATTCTGAAATATCTATCCTTCCTTTTTTATTTTTAGTGTTTTGTTATTTACGTCCATTGACCCAAATTTCCAAATTGTGGCCTACCAGATGTATTTTTAAACTCAGAATTTCCCAAAAGACCTAAATATTATCCAGATAAGTTGACCTTAAACTTTTTCTCGTAATCCATAAGAATTCTTGTTGAATTTATCACCCCAAAGTATGTGGACTTGAAAATGTTATTGCATTATTGAAATCTGGTTTTGCAAATATATTTCCTTAACTGTAAATATTCCCCATTTGTATCATTGTTATCTTTGGGATGTTTCCCATAAAATGTCCACCTTAAGTTCTCTGTTCAATGTCTCTATGTTTTCAGTCTTTCTTTCAGAGTCTGTTCCTTTGAAATTATTGCAGATATTTCACTGGGCCTCGTTTAAGGCAAAAGTCCATCGCCATGAAATTTAATTGACTGTAGCAATGCAAATCTTCTGTAGTAATCGGCTTCGTTTTTTTTCAATTCAATTTCTTTTGTCAATTTCTCTTTTTAACTTTTTCCTCTCGGTGCTCAAAACTTTGCTCTCCATCCGTCGGTATACTCGAATTGCTTTAACTTTGATTTGGTTTTGATGTTTCTTCTTTCATATCATTGGCATTCTTTCTCCTTCTCTCCTTCCTACGAGCTCTGCTATACAGTGGCTGCTCCTTCCACTTGGACATTCTGGAGCTGGTCTCATCTTGTCTCCCCCAGTTAGGCGCCCTGTGGCCGTGTTTGGCCTCCTCCGACCTCTCGAACCTCAGATAAGCTAGATCATCTCGCACAAGGAGTCATGTTTCTCATCTCCTCCTCCACTCCTTTCAGCTTTTTCTGTACACAAATAACTCAATACATAGACAATTAGTTTGTTCATATAACACTTAATTCCAGATGTTTTTACAATACGCATAGGTCTATCGGCGAATATTTCATGCAGTGTTAAAGGTGTACGGTTGTTAGTTTACATGCTCACTAATACAAAGTAAAACATCAATTCTGTTACGATTAGTATTTTCACACATTTTGTTAAGTATGGCTTTGATGATTATTCCTTTTCTATACCATTTTATCTACCATCCTTTGTGATTATAGATGATAGTCAAATTTTTCTTCTCTCTTACCCGTCACATCAGTTTTTCCCTTTTTATCTCAACTCAAAATCTTTATTCTTCTCATGAATCAAATAATTCATTTTCATTCCACTTATTCGCCCCATGTACATCTATGATAATAATATTTATGACTGAGATTTCTTCACTTCTTATACAATTTAAAAAAATCTCCTGACACTCTGAGACCCTTTTTAGCTTCCACATCTGTTTGCCCCTGCTGGCAAATCAACTGTTCTCCTGTGTCCCTATAACTCAATAACAACCAATCATTTTATCAACTTTTTAGCATTAATCAACCAAATTAACTTTCCGCATGTTGTAATAGTAGTTCATCCATTCTAAACCTGTATAATATTTTCCCTTATAATTAAAGACGTAAATGCAAGTATCTACTTCTTATGCAAATCCTAATTCACAGTAAAAATGTTTATCAAATGGAGAAACACTTGTAAGCAAAGTATGTAATTTTTTGGATCATCAATCTTTTCTTGTCATTAATTGGTCTTAAATCGTGACTAGATACAATTAAGTTTTATTTTCTTAAATTGTATGTTTGTTACAATAATTAGTTATTTCTTTTTTCTATTCTCACAGCTTTTTCTTGTTACCTTTTATAGTATCCTATGGTGTTTTTTCAATTTATTTCTTTTATCTATTTTATTTTCCTTTCTGCCATAGCTGTTCGATGCCATTTATATTTGCTTTTTAGCTTAGTACCATCATTGGAGTTCTAACTTCCTCTGTAGATACCAAATTCAAACCCCCCCCAAATTTCATTATGCATTTCTTCCTGTCAGATTAATAGGAGTCTGATTTGATTTCAGAAAAGGTAGTCACACCTAACAACATAAATTCTTGATCAGCCTTTAAATTTGTCTAGCTGATTTTCACCTAAAGATTGTATGTATCCCTACAGTTATAAAGTCCTTTGCTAAACATTGAACGGCTGTTTCACTCTTTCCCCTCTTTCACTCAAAGGCTCGTATGAAAATGAAAAAGTATAGTCCAGTTTTTCTTGCCTCCAAGAACATTATTGTCTCTGTGGGTCTTTCTGGACTCCACTCAGTCTTTTTTCTGAACATGTTTCAGAACATTGTGCAGTGCCCCCATCACTGCTTGAGCTCAGTTTTAGTCCCATTCCTGTAGGATGTGTTCTCAGTCCAGTTTATGAGTTACTACTCTCTTTGCAACTCCAACACTTTGATGTCACACAGTTTTTGCCATTGTCTTTTCATCGCCAGCTTTTGTTCACTTTCTTGAATGTCAAAGGATCAGAATGATCAGCCCACAAGGTTTTAGCTTGACCCATGCAAAATATTGCCTTTTGATTTAAAATAAAATTTATTTTGTGACCACCTTCCATCATCAGATGAAGACTCCTCTTCATTTTGTAATAATTTATCTTTGTATAATTTATCTGTGTCATTCACCTTTTAATAATTTTCCTGTCCTTTTTATTTTTCTCTTTATTTCCACCTTTAATAACTTGGTCTCTACTTTTTTCTCTAATTTGTTGTTTTTTCTTTTCAAGGCTTTACGTCTGTCTTCCTGCTAGATTTTAATCTCACAATTCCCTTGAGCTATGGCTTTCCCCCTCCCTTTCTCTCTCTCTCTCTCTCTCTCTCTCTCTTTCTCCCTTTGAGCATTTCTTTGTCTGTTAATTATCTCCTCTTATCTTTCATTAGTTTATATTTTTATTTAGTTGTACTTCTCCTCACACAATGCCACATCAAATGTTTCCTCATTTGAACATCCAATTATTCTATTTTCTAATTCTCCACACAACCATTGTTTAATCCTTATTTTTTCATTAATATGACTGCCATAATCTTTTCTTTGCAATATAACACACCTTATATTTTATAATTATTTTTCATTTAACCACTTCACAAACTTATTGTTTTTATTTATCCAATTTATATATTCCCCAGATTGTTACTTAGATTTCCAATGTGTCTTTAAAATAAAATTTCCTTTATAATATTTTGTAGTGTTTTGTCAAATAGAATCAAATACCATCACCAACATCTGTCCTTTTTTGGACTAGCAATCTTTTCCTATTGAGCACAATTTTTTTATTTTAATCAATCATTTAAACGAATTATTTAATTTCTAGAATTAGCTTTATACTTCACTGTAATAACTAATATTTTTGGCTACAATACCTCAGAACCACAATGTCTTCAACTCTAATTTTTAATACCCAGCATTTACAACTGTCTCTTATTCATACTCTTACTCATATTTTCAAACTTTATCTCCCTTTTTTTATAGTTTTAAACAATCTTCACTCCTGTAACACAACATCTCTCTGTGCTTCTCTACAGAGCAACAGAAGAAGGACACACCCACTGCTCACTCAGCCCCCACTCTTTCCATCTCATACATTCACACTCAGACTCCTTATATCCCAGACACATTGCATTCTCACACAAATAAAATAAAACAACTCTATCTAGACTACCTGGCCAAGTTCATCTTTCCACTACACTTCAGTCGACATGGAAAAGATTCACTTACACAATTTACCAATCCGACATGACAAATAAAACAAAAACAATATCTTTCATCAGCCCGGGCCTTCCAAAACAACAAAACAAATAACACATAGACCGTACCTGACCTGCAGGACTTAATAACTCTTTTCTCCGAACCCCAACGTGTCTGCCCCGACACGGTAACACTCAGGTTCGCGAAACTTCTTAGGCATTTTCTCAACTTAACATTAACTCTTTATCCAAGCCACTCAACGACAAAAATAAAACTCATTCACACCATAAACCATCATTTGTCCTAGCACACATTCCTCTCGAAAATGAAACCCTTTATTCTTATCATTAATCTAGTAATCTTTAATTTTTTTTATTCTTTTTATTCTTAAATTTGGAAGAGCATTTGTGATTTGACCAGCATTTGTGATTTGACCACCCCGAGCCATCTCAGGTGAACAATACAATCTTTAAACAAGCAAAACTGCTCATCTCTGTAGGTGGCCACCTGATTGCATTGTCCATTGAGAAAGCCAGCTGTGGTCTCAGGTTCTGTGCTCCTTTTGATGTCCCATCTGGTGTCAATTGTTTTTACCAAACCTTACATTTCAAATGTATGTTTGATAACTTATAAACCAAATTGTTAACCCAACCATTTTTCAGTAATAACCCCTTAGCATTTATTTCTTTATTTTTAGGGCTCATTCTTCCACACTCTAACACAGTAGCCATCCCCCATACACACAAAGGACAGCACTTATACCCCCCTTAACAGCCCACAGAGACTGCCTAAGGGACACTTTCTCCCTGCCTGCCAGATTCACGTTCACATTTCTCTCACTATCAAACAAACTCTGCAGCTGCATACATACACACTCAAACACAAATTATTAAATAAATACACAATCGTCAGTGCACTTCCCCGACGTGACGACTTTTGCGTGTTCTTTTTTGTTTACATTGACCAATTAAACAATCATTACTGCACCTCCATCAACGTAATGATTTAAAATTTTAACTTCAAATTAAACCAAATTAAACCTCTACGTTATACACTTCCTCGACAAACGTAGCATATGCAACCTTGCATACAAACTCTTACGCGTTCCCTTAACTTAAATCTGTTTCAATTCACCATGATCATCAAAGCCAAAGTAATTAACACAGATTCATGCATGCATGCCTTAATTAGATTGTACCCTTGAAATCAAAACCCAGTTAACATGTATGGTTCTTAAATTTAGAAGAGCTTAAATTTCTCACCACCTGGAGCAAATTCTGGCAAACAACACAATTAATAAGCAAAAAATTGCTTACCTTTAGTATATGGCCATACGCTGTTTGTGTTGCTCGTCAGATTTGCCCAGGTGGTGTGACTGTCCAGCTCCTTTCTATCCCGGGTTTCGGAACCAAATGTTGTGGTTTTCCTTTTCCTCAAATAAAACAATCTTCAGTCTTAGGTTCTGATTTCAAGAGATAGACTTTTATTTTCCGGACAAAATAAGAAGCCGAGCCTGCCTGATGAATCTCCCCAGAACCCGAGTGAAGTTCTGGGGACATTCTCCAAATCAGTCTGAAGCTCTCAGCCAGGCTTGGTAAATATATATGGTCTTTGTCCCTCCCCTCCATATGCTTTAACAATATGATATATATGGTCTTTGTCCCTCCCCTCCATATGCTTTAACAATGTTTCTGTTCAGGCAAGACCCACATGACATTCCTCAGACCAGTGTCTTGTTCCCATGACCTATTTGCCCTTTGGCTGAAACCCTTTGTGCCTGTTCAGATGGCTCTTTAAACTACCATGAAACCTGATCACACACAGCTGTTCTTAAATCCACACAGAGATGACCCACACAACATAACACATGACCTGCATAACTTCATAGTAAACAAATTGTGTGTGATTATAATGGTAAACTCATATTCATCATATTAATGTAGATTGGGATTAAAATAAAACTTCTTCAATGTCTTCAGGTTTTATGGCCTTGCCACTGGTGGACAGATTATGGCAAAATAAAATTATTGCAGATGTAAAATAGTAAGGGGATGCAACCTGTTACAGCTTTGCACATTTATCCACCCATTTAATTAAACATTGTTTCGGTTACTAGTCAAATGTTAACAGAGGCCACATCGCCCCTCGAGCACCCTTCTCACCTTTTTCACCCCTGACCCGTTTTCATGCCTGTATTTGAGACAACATGCCTCTCCTAACCACAACCTGTAAGTATGATTATAGCTACATACTTGCTTAAATGGGTGTAAAAATGTTAATGTCTGTCGTCGTTTTTAAAACCTGGACTAATGAGGAATGATTGATGTCGTTGTTTAAACTCTTAATATACTGTCAGAGAGTCACGTTAGCAAGTGGCTAACGCATGCTGCACTTACGGTTTTGCTATGGCCAAGTTAGCTTACATACATACTTGCTTAAATGAGTGTAAAATCTTAGTGTCTGTCGTCGTTTTTATTGCTTGGACTAATTATAAATTATGTGTATTGATGTTGTTGTTTAAACTCTCAATATACTGTCAGAGAGTCACGTTAGCAAGTGGCTAACCATGTTGCACTTAGTGTTTTGCTATGGCCCGGTTAGCTTACATACTTGCTTAAATGAGTGTAAAAATGTTAGTTTCTGTCATCGTTTTTATTGCTTAGACTAATGAGGAATAATGATGTTTTTTAAACTCTTAATATACGGTCAAAGAGTCACGTTAGCAAGTGGCTAACACATGTTGCACTTAGTGTTTTGCTATGGCCCATTTAGCTAGCTTACATACTTGCTTAATGAGTGTAAAAATTTTAGTGTCTGTCCTCGTTTTTATTGCTTGTACCAATGATGAATGATGTGTATTGATGTTGTTTTTTAAACTCTTAATATACTGTCAGAGAGTCACGTTAGCAACTGGCTAACGCATGTTGCACTTAGGGTTTTGCTATGGTCAGGTTAGCTTACTTGCTTAAATGAGTGTAAAAACGTTAGTTTCTGTGGTCGTTTTTATTGCTTGGAATAATGATGAATGATGTGTATTGATGTTGTTGTTTAAACTCTTAATATACTGTCAGAGAGTCACGTTAGCAAGTGGCTAACGCATGCTGCACTTACGGTTTTGCTATGGCCCAGTTAGCTTACATACTTGCTTAAATGAGTGTAAAATCTACGTGTCTGTCGTCGTTTTTATTGCTTGGACTAATGATAAATTATGTGTATTGATGTTGTTTTTCAAACTCTTAATATACTGTCAGAGAGTCACGTTAGCAACTGGCTAACGCATGTTGCACTTAGGGTTTTGCTATGGTCCGGTTAGCTTACTTGCTTAAATGAGTGTAAAAACGTTAGTTTCTGTGGTCGTTTTTATTGCTTGGAATAATGATGAATGATGTGTATTGATGTTGTTGTTTAAACTCTTAATATACTGTCAGAGAGTCACGTTAGCAAGTGGCTGACGCATGCTGCACTTACGGTTTTGCTATGGCCAAGTTAGCTTACATACATACTTGCTTAAATGAGTGTAAAATCTTAGTGTCTGTCGTCGTTTTTATTGCTTGGACTAATTATAAATTATGTGTATTGATGTTGTTGTTTAAACTCTCAATATACTGTCAGAGAGTCACGTTAGCAAGTGGCTAACGCATGTTGCACTTAGTGTTTTGCTATGGCCCGTTTAGCTAGCTTACATACTTGCTAAATGAGGGTAAAAATGTTAGTGTCTGTCATCGTTTTTATTGCTTAGACTAATGAGGAATAATGATGTTTTTTAAACTCTTAATATACTGTCAGAGAGTCACGTTAACAAGTGGCTAACGCATGTTGCACTAAGTGTTTTGCTATGGCCCAGTTAGCTAGCTTACATACTTGCTTAATGAGTGTAAAAATGTTAGTGTCTGTCATCGTTTTTATTGCTTGGACCAATGATGAATGATGTGTATTGATGTTGTTTTTTTAAACTCTTAATATACTGTCAGAGAGTCACGTTAGCAAGTCACGTTAGCAAGTGGCTAACGCATGTTGCACTAAGTGTTTTGCTATGGCCCAGTTAGCTAGCTTACATACTTGCTTAATGAGTGTAAAAATGTTAGTGTCTGTCATCGCTTTTATTGCTTGGACCAATGATGAATGATGTGTATTGATGTTACTTTTTAAACTCTTAATATACTGTCAGAGAGTCACTTTAGCAAATGGCTAACGCATGTTGCACTTAGGGTTTTGCTATGACCCGGTTAGCTTACATACTTGCTTAAATGAGTGTAAAATGTTAGTTTCTATCGTCGTTTTTATTGCTTGGATTAATGATGAATGATGTGTATTGATGTCGATAATGTCTTCTCAGTAAATCATGTCAGCACTAGGTCAATACATGTTGCACTATTGTTGGTCTGTGCCACTGATCTGTGGTCTGTGCGGAGAGCAGACTACTGAAAGATGGGGTTTAGGCAGACTGAGTTGTTGAACGCCTTCACGAATCGTTTGGGAATCTCTGAGAAATAGGGTAATTTTAAATGTATATTTTGAGAAAATTACAGCGTTTTTTGACCTTGCATGCAATTAAACCTGTTGTCCGGGACTTATAAACAGTGATAGGAAGCTTAAAATTTGCATCATACTGGCTCTTTAAAAAATGGATTAGTCTCAAATACAACACTGTAATCCTAGAAACCGTCTCTATTTAATTTGAAGTTTAAAAATCGAACACATAAGCAATTTCATCGACTCAACATGAAGTAACAGAAAGATATGGACAGCGTACTGTAGACCTTCATATGGATTATCATTGTGTTTCAGTCACTAAGGACTTTAGGCTGATAATTCTTTTGATGAAGAAGAACAGAGAAAATTGACTTCGTCCTTTAATTAAGCTCTAATGTTGTGGATCGCTGTGCTCTCCTGTAGATAAGCAGAGAGCGTCTGCTGGGAAAATCTTGTCTGACAGACCTGGACAAGCTTCTCACAGAGCTGTTCACAGTCTAGTCGCATGCTGATTTACAGCACTGACAAGAGAGGCCATGAGAAACAGAAGGATCCAGCTTTCCCTTTGTGGATGATGCTGATTTAGGTGTGTGTTTTGAATCTTTCTGTCTGTCTTTTGTCTCTCAGATGGATACACCACAGATGACATTGAGTTTTACTGGCAGGGTGGGAGTTCTGTGACGGGTGTGGATAACATTGAGCTGCCACAGTTCTCTATTATCGACTATAAGACGCTGTCTAAAAAGGCAGTGTTTGCCACAGGTACAGTGTGTTCTCTGTGCATTCATCAGATGAGTCACATCTCGGCATATCAGAACTACACCAACTTTACTGTACCTTCACACTGTAAGCCCAGACTAGTTCATTCAATGTAAAAGCTGCCCTATGTTCATTTTGCTTTGTTAAACAAATTAATGAATTAAAGGTTCAATGTGTAACTTTTATAAGGATCTCTTGGCAGAAATGCAATATAATATACATAACTATATTATCAGTGGTTTATAAAGATCTTACAAAGTGAACTGTATTGTTTTTATCACGTTAGAATGAGCCTTTTATGTACATACATGGAGGTTGCTGCAATGTTTCTACAGTGCGCATTTCATCACCATAGCCCTGTCCCAAATGGCACACTCCCGACTTGTGGACTTTCTCAGAGTCCACACTTTGATGACATCATGTACTGCAGACCTTAGGGACCCTTGACGCGAGTCCACGAGGGCACATCGGAGTCCAGGGTTCCAATGGATCCTTGAAATCCTTAAAGGAATAGTCTACTCATTTTCAACATCAAAATATGCCACCACCTTAACCAAGAACTGTTGACACATCCCTCCACCATCCGTGCGCGTGCAGGCCAGCGCCGGAGCGCGCCGCGACGCCTCGACAGCACCTAGCCTAGCCCCATTCATTCCATTTAGAGATAAAGTTAGAAGTGACCAAACACATCAACGTTTTTCCTATTTAAGACGAGTAGTTATACGAGCAAGTTTGGTGGTACGAAATAAAACGTAGCGCTTTTCTAAGCGGATTTAAAAGAGGAACTATATTTTATGGCGTAATAGCACTTTTGGGAGTATTTCGACTAGCCTGAAAACTCCGCTCCCCTTCTCACTCTCATAATGGGAGAGGGAGGGTGTTACTGCGCCGAGTCGAAGTACTCCCAAAAGTGCTATTACGCCATAAAATATAGTTCCTATAGTTTTAAATCCGCTTAGACGTCCCCAAAGTGTCACCGCAGTGACGCAGCGCGAGTTCCCTCGAAAGGGAACTGTAACAATGTTTCTTAAAAGGTAACACAATGTAACCTTGCTCTCACCTGAAATCTGTCCCCACATTTAGCCCTTGAATTTGAGGGTATTGGACCTGGAAACTCCTTGAAAGGTCCTTGAATTTGAAGTTAACTAAGGTGTGGGAACCCTGGGAGTCGTATTTTGGGACAGACCTGAGCGTCACGCCGGAAATAGGAAGAGAAGTGGCGTGAACTCCTCCCATCTGTCGTCTGATTGTTCTTTCGCAAGGACTTCTGGGTTGGTAAAGTGTGTGGAACATGCAGCAGTGCGGGCTTTGCTGAAGACCGCATTAAGGGTGCGCTGATAAGCCCACTTTGGAACTTAAAAATGACAGATGGGACACCCTACGGACTCGTAGACTAAGCAAGCATGCGCATTTTAAGACCACGAGACTGAAAGTCCACATAAAGTGCGCCATTAGGGACAGGATCTGTGTTGTCTCAGGATGACATGTTTGTCCTGTGGCAGTTACCGTAGCTTCTCCCTGCGTTTTAAAATTGAGGGGTGAGCTGTGGACAAGCTGTTGGTTGCAGTTTGCAATCTCACAACTAGATGTCGCTTAAAACCCCACAATGTACCTTTAAGATTTTTACATTTCCTGTTCTACAAATTGTTAACAATATGACACACTTTATTTCACATGTCTTATTTAAACATAGTTTAATAAAACTTATACCACGGGTCGGTTGAATGCTGTATTCTGATTGGTTGAGAAATGTTTTGTGGGTATGCATTATTTTTTGATAACCGCATACCTAACTTGTCAAATGTCTTAAAAATAGGCACCAGAGCAATATTTGTGGTAACCGTGGTTAAGAGGAATAATTGACTCCGGTCCTTTGAATTATTTGACGCTTCGCATCATGCCGCATTACCACCTTGGGTGTGCATTATTTTCTTATAAGTCAATGGCCTGTCGTCAATTATTCTTTACTAGTAAGATTAAGAGAACTCTGCAGTCTTTGCCTCTTAAAAAGACAGATATGTTTTTTTTTTGCAAGTGTAGTCAATCGATATCCAATGCTTATTTTTAATTACTTACTTTTAGGGTCGTACCCTCGTCTGTCCCTTAGTTTTAAACTGAAGAGAAACATTGGATATTTCATCCTTCAGACCTACATGCCTTCAACCCTGATCACCATCCTGTCCTGGGTCTCCTTCTGGATCAACTATGATGCGTCAGCAGCAAGAGTGGCACTAGGTGTGTTTGTGTGAAATTCCCACCATTCAAACACGTACCTTCATATTCTTTACTTCTGACTTTTTTAAAAACATTTTCTAATTCTGCTTTATAATCATTTTTTTTTCAGGAATCACCACTGTTCTGACTATGACCACTATCAACACTCACCTTAGGGAGACATTGCCCAAAATCCCGTATGTGAAAGCCATAGACATCTATCTGATGGGCTGCTTTGTTTTTGTGTTCCTGGCCTTGCTCGAATATGCCTTTGTCAACTACATCTTCTTCGGCCGTGGGCCACACTTACAGAAGAAAGTGGCAGAAAAAGCAGCAAAAAGCAACAATGAGAAGAGTCGAATGCAGAGTAACAAAATTCAGGTAAGCACAAATGCACCTGCATCTCTCTATGTGTGTTGAAGTTATAAGTGATGTATACCTGGCAATCTCATTGCACCTTTTAACCAATTGTCCTGTTTTTATTTATCCTTTTTTGTAAAGATTGATATCCATGGAAACATTCCCCTGACAAACCTTGATCTGCATCTCAGTGGGGCAGAGATGCTCGGTGCTCTTGGGGATCCAAGGAACACCATGTTCTCTTACGACAGCGCCAGCATCCAATACCGTAAGCCCCTCACAGCTCGTGACCTCTACGTTCGACCCACCCTTTCTATGGAGAGGCCAATGCCCCGTAAAAAGAGTCACCTGAAAAAAAAGGCTGATCAGCTGAAGGTTAAGATTCCAGATCTGACAGACGTTAACGCCATTGACAAATGGTCCCGTATCATCTTTCCAATCACCTACACCTTCTTTAATCTAGTATACTGGCTCTATTATGTCCACTAGGGGGCAGCGTGGACTCAACTCAGTCATCCACACATCAGGTCAGACTCTATTATCCTCCTCACTTAGGTCTTGAATTAAGTCTTGACAGGATGGAGGGGGGGTAGATACCGTAGCCCTCCTCTGTAAATAGTTTAGATATTTAATTTAGATCTAGCCTATATTAAAACATTTTACTCAATATGACTTTGAAATCGACACTGGATTTTTGCACATTGCTTCTGTGGAATCAGCTTTACGAGACCTGACTGCAACCCCAAAACTGCATCACTGCACCACACATCAATGTCAGTCTTTAACCTTTAAAACAACTTTTGAAGATTATTAAACAACTTGCTTGGTGTGGTCTTAAAGGAACATTTATGGTTCAGTGCAACCTAAAATGATGAAAAGAAAAACAATGTCATCTGTTAAAGGCAGGATAGGCAGGAATTATCTAGGGGACTTTTTTCCAAATTTGTTTGAACTGTCTTTATATACCAATACATAATTCAAATGTAAGTACTCTGAAAAAGAGAGTATAAAACTCGGGTGTCTGTGGACCTTTCACAACTTTTTTTTTAAAAAATACAGCTAATTATTTCCATTCGGGACGAAACAAATGATTAGCATGCGCGACTGTCACTCTCTCTCGCGACCATGGCACCACCCCTGTTGCTACAGGATCTGCCCACACATGCGCACACCCGATTGATTTAAACATGCACGAGGCACTCTAGAAAGAGCAAAAGTATATGGCAGAGAAAGAGCATTCAGAACTCACAGTACCTGCATATGCAGTCAGCAAAGGCAAACAAGCCAAAATAGGAATAAACGAAGAAATCAAACGAGAGGAAATGTCGCGTGGCTTTTCCTCGAGTCGACGATGCGGTAGCGGTATTGTGTCCGGAGTGTATTCCTCATCCGAGTCAACAATGCTTTCATCACGGAAACTCTTCCATGCAAAACACCGTATGTTATGAATCTTCCACGAAATTCACCTTCATCACAGTGTAACTGATGGAAATAAAAAAACGTGTATCAATGCAATCTGTTTTTAACTTTGTCTTATAAATATAACTAGCTCGTTTGTTACCGAATCAAACAAAATATATTTTAAACTTTACCAGTTTCGATATGCTAGCTTAATAGTGAGTACTAAAAGCCATCCTATTTGTTTATATTCATAGTGACAAAGTTAGGTGTATTATTACATGTGATCCTGACATGATGTTACTACATGCACCGCGCTCCTTCCTCTCTGCTCGTCTGAGGTAAATGCTGCTCCCAGCAGAGCGGTCGGCGTCACGCGTTCATGTGTTTTGGGGGCGTGGCTTTAGAAGAAACCCAGAAGGGAGGGGGTGAAGTGAATGAAAATAATTACCTGTGTTTAAAACAGTGGTGAGAGGTCTGCAGACACTCGATTTTTGTGCTCTCTTTTCAGGGTACTTACATTTTACTTGTGTATTGATATGTGGAGACAGTTTGGACGGATTTGTTAAGGAGTTTTTTGGATAGTTCATGCCTATCCTGCCTTTAAGCACCATTTACTGAAACAATTATCCACCAACAGGAATTGAACAAAAATTATTCTCAAAACAAAAATACAATTGCTACTTACTTTGAAAAGGATGATGCAGACAACTTTACATCTTAAATAATAAACAAGTTTTTCCTAAATAATTAAGTGCAAGTGCTTTACAAACGTAAACTTTTAACATTTCTGCTTTTCGGCTGACCTGGTTTATTTCCATTGTAAGTTCCACATTTCCTTTTAAAAACAATAACTGAGGAACGAGTCAATATTGTTTTACCACTATGCTATTGATTGGCCTTATCTTGTATTAAATCCAGAACAGTATTAAATGTACAGCTACAGTATATGTATACAGGAGTGGGTTAACACAATACTTTCAAAGATGATTTACAGTAGATCTTGTGTCGAAGTGTGACCTAACGCACTTTTGTGCTTTAAATCAATTCTTGCTTATTTAGTGACAGGAAAAGATTTTAGACACTATACACCACCATAAGGCATCATGACAAGCAGGAATTCATTTTGAGGACAAAATTGTCAGTATATACAGTATTGTGCAAAGGTCTTAGGCCACCATGCTACCATTAGATTTGTTGTTTTTGCAATGTTATGGTGATCGTATATAATTATTTCTCAGTCTCTTTATTAGAATACAACCAATACAGGAAATGTGTATGTAGTATTAAAAACAGTATAAAAGTATAAGCTGAAGTGTCAAGTATTTAGGGCAGGAGTGGGGAACCCTGGGTCCTGGAGGGCCACTGTCCTGCAGAGTTTAGTTCCAACCCAATCAAACACACCTGAATTTCATTTCCAATTGATCGTGAAGACTTGAATTAGATTTTTCAGGTGTGTTTAACTAGGGCTGGAACCAAGCCCTGCAGGACAATGGCCCTCCAGGACCAGGGCCCCCCACCCCTGATTTAGGGTAAACTCCACATCCACTTGAGCAATAGCAGGAAACTGCAGGATCTCTTAAATCTAAATAAAATTAAATCCTAATTCTAATCAAATGACTTCAGGACTTCAGTCTCCTCAAATAAGCTCAAGATGTGTTTCGTGCCAAAGGAGGTCACACTAAATACTGACTGATGCCGGAGGAAGACATTTAGTTCTGAAAATTTTGTCTACATATTTCCTGTATTTAAAAAGAGTGAAAAATAAATATGGATGGACATTGAAACTTTGCTAAAACAACAAAGCTGGTGATGGTGGCCTAAGACTTTGTTATACATTACAACATATCAGGAAAGAAAAATTATGTCATCACGGTTTTGTGAAACTTTTTATAAACCCACGAATCCTGCTTATATAAAGATGATACGGTAGTTCACTTTTATACTTTAAAGCCCAGTATTTAAATGATTCATTTGCAAGAAATGAATACATTGCTTCATATCATTAGTCCATTCAATAAAAAAAATACTGTTAAGAAATTCAGGATTGCATTTCAACTTCCTGACACTAGTAATAATCCGATTGTAGCTACAACCTATATATAGGCATTGTTAATATATAACTATTTATAAGGTACAGGAAAAGTGCGTTTAGCTTACAGATACAGTATGCATTTAGCTTTAAACATGTTCACTGTGAGTTATGTATTATTCAAACTCAGTAAAATGGAAGATAGGAATTAATAACTAATTTGTTTTAGTCTTCATGGCTAAACTTTGTGCCTTTTAGGAAAATAAATCATTTTACAGGGTTTTACATACAACAAAGTAGAATTATTCAGAACAAATTTCCACGCAGGGGTATCAAGTAATGTCTCAAGGGCTTCTCTAATGCCCTGCATTGAGATTGTATAATCAGCTATCTAATTACAAAAAGTGGCACGTAAATAAATCGCTTGTAACACTTTATATTGACAATCTGCCTGGAAAATCATCAGCTTGATTGTTGAACAACACAACATTGTGACTCCATCAAGCCGATGAAATAATAGAAGAAAATAAACAAAGCATATTCAAATTCACTCTAGCTAGAATCAGCATGAATACACAAACACATGAAAGTAAAAAAGAGCACAGAAACTTATAGCATAGACCATTATTTCATATAAGTTGTTTCGGCCTATAAAAGCAAATGCCCCCCCAACAAGTGTATTTCTCGCACAATATCTTATTAAAACTGATAAACATGTATAATTTCTGTATTTGCACTTATTCTATTGGTCTGTGCACTCTTATGCGGGAGTGTGTTGTAGGAAAATGTTTGAAGGATTGAATGAGATGGAGATGGCGATTGTGTAAGGACTCTTGGTTTAAATCGTAAACATTTAAAATGAATTTAAATAAAATATCTTACCAAACCAATCATAATGTGGATCTCTGATTTTGCAAGCTTTGTTGGTGTATGCAAATATGAATCAATGCTAGACACAAAACTGTGAAAAAACACTGTCAATGCAACTTTATTTGAGGGTTATTTGTTTTTACAGACTGCCCTCAGCCCAAATGAAAGTGGCAGAATTTCATTCATACAACAAAGAAGAGAACTGAACACATTTCAACATTCATGTGCAGACTGGGCACCTTGGATTTGACTTAAGATTACAAGTCATTTGGCACCTTTAACGAATCAGTGTTACCCTATAAAACTGAAGCTTTCTCTTGGTGAACATGAATACTCATAGTCCTTAAGCTTTGCTTGAATAGCTCATAGTCAGAGCTACTGTTTCCAGTTTCTGTGTAAGGTTCCCGTGTGCCAGCATGCAGGCATTGTCTCACAGCATAGACATCCGAATTACTGATTCTGGTCTCTTTATTTCAACTGCAGCACCACCTAAAACAGAACATGTGTCATGAAAACTGTTTATGGGATCCTGCTGTACATAAAAAATCCTTAATCATATTTTAATTTTGTGACTGCATTACCTTATTAGCTGCCTCTAAGGCACTGATGAGTGTTTGTAGCTCCTCTTTGTTCATTTCTATGTTTGTCGACTTCTGAATTCCATTATCTTTCAAGTCCAGACTGAGATTTAACAGGGGAGTGTTTAAAGCCGAAAGCTTGTCGCTGGATAATGCCAGCTAGAGTGAGTTGGAGGTAACAATAAAGTGATAAGAAAGAAAGAGGAGTCAATGCAGTCAATATTAATCACTACATTGTTACATATGAAAATGTAGGGTGTTTCTCAAATGCGAGGATGTTTCCTAGACAGGCTGCATATCTCGGCTGCCAAGTCATCATGAATCGCTGAAGGACATCTCAATCTGAAGGATGCTTCGAAGGCAACCTCTGTTTCGTGCACTCAAATCACCCACAATCCACACATTCAAAAAACCATTGCAAAAACATGGCACTTTCATCACCCAATTTCATTCTAAAATATAAGCCAAACATACACGAGTGGGTACAAAGGTTATCCAATATCGGTATGAAATGCAAGACAAAAATATGTTTTACACAAAAAGACATTTATGGTTTCTTTGAAAAATGAATCACAATGTTAAACTGCAAATTCTGTATAGAACTGGGAGACCAAACGGTTGATGGGTCAGTGACAAAAATAGTTTGGCAAGATAGGAACTTCAAAAATCTTTAAAAAAAAACTTGTTTCAAAAGCACGCATCAGATTTATTTCAATGCAGATAGTGTATTTATGTTCATTTTATGCAATAAAAAAATAACATTTGCACCATTTTTATGAAAGTTAGACTGAATGGACCTGAAAATGTCAAATGGTGTAACCGCCAATTGCGCCAAAGAATGAAAAATATTCAATATTTTATCCACCTTGATGGCATGTAAGCACAATCATAAAAAAATCATTTTAAAATAGCATTTTATAAGTTATTTCTAAATGTAAAGTTTAAAGCGTTTTTGTCCGGACATATGCTGAAAACAGCTCTGTTTCCTAAATAATCTTTGACAAATGATGTAAACAAATCATATTACACTAAACTAGATTATTATATTTTATTCCACATTTTTTATGAATATATTTATATTTTCATTTAAAAAAATACTAGTTACACCAATTGACACAGACCAGTTACACCACATTGACATTTTTGCAATTATCCCCCAAATATTCTTTCAAAATGAAATAAAACCAGAAATTTTAGATTTGGTCCTCAAAAAAGATAATGTATGCCAAGAATTATTTTGAAATTTTAACCCTTTGAAATTGAATTAAACCATACGGACACAAAATAATGACCCTGATATATAATTCTCAATCACAGTACTGAATTAATGGAAAGTTGTAATAACTTTTTGGAGTGATACATTGCATTATCTTCAACTTTTCAATTTAAAGTTTTACACTTATTGGACTGTCTCATTCTAGCGTTTAAAGTTGTGGAGGACTCAAACCTTGAACTGTCAAAAGGACTGTACTAGGAAAAAAACAGCTTTCCTAAGGCGCGCCCTCACGTTTGAGAAACACCCATACTGTATATGTATGTGTTGCACACCTTTATCTGCCAGTTAAAGTCCTGTAGCTGTGTGCTAGAGATGGCATTGGTTCTGTCCACCAAAGCATGTCTGATCTCATCCAACCTTGACCGCAAACACTGCAGAACAGCCTCGGCACGAGCAGCGTCCAAATCACTCAGCAGATCACGAACCTACACACCCATTCATACAATAAAGAAAACATGCAGACATTATCCAGGCAGAATTCAGACATCACTCCCTTTCCAATCAATCAGACTTCCCATATGCACATTAAAGGAAGTGTGACTCAAAAAATCATGCGATTATTTACTCACAGCGACTGCAATTTGACATACAGGTAGGTATAAAGTTTATAGGTCTGTTCAGGTTTTTCTGTACTCACCTCTTGATCTGAGCATCCTCTTCCTACAGCAAAGCGGATGAAAGATGAGAGACTGTTCAGTAAATCCATCCATTCTGTCAAACTCCATCTGTCTCTGTAATCTGATCGGGACGGACCCCGCCGGCCGCACACTCCATCCACCACCCTGTGCAAGAGCTTAAAAGAAAACAATAAATAAACTATTAATTATTTCAAATAATGCCACTTTTATTGCTATATAAGCATGAGTGCAGTGAGTGAAAGTCTTACAACAATTAATAACAAACTGTAGAAATTACAGTACACCTTATACACAAAAGATATAGACAATGTATCCATTTAATATAGTTAATACAGTATAACCATAGGATGTTTTAATTCCATGTTATGTCACTTTGTTATGTGGATGTGATTAATGCCAATACACACTACATAATCATTGGGTAGCAATGGCCCATACATTTCAATAATTTTACCTGTAGTATACGTGCACCGCGTAAAACACAGATCAGATTTGATGAGTGACCATGCAACATTATTTCAAAGCTGATTATCCAGTCTACAGAACTCTGATTGCAAAGCGAGACTGACGTAAGATTGAAATCACCAACGCAATGTGTACTTGGTTTATTTAATTAATACGGTAATAAATATTAAACTGCTGCTACTTACTTTGGGACAGTCTTCGGGTGATAATTTATCCAGCAATGTTATCGTACTGCAAGACATCTTCCTCCTCGATTGAACTCGAGAGATGTCAGCTGATACGATGTCACATGACTTCGGTTTAAGCGTGTTTGACTTCCTATGCCGCTACCCAAGCCGATCGTAGTTTGACATCAAGTTACCGCGAGAGTATGTCTAACGCTGTGCTATCTATTAATCTCGCGAAAACATGATGTCATACGAGAGCGATCTGCGCAGCAATGCTTCAAATCGAACACAGTTTTGTAGGGTGTTCCAAGATTGCGCTTAATAATATTGTTCTCTGTAACCAAAAATATAAAAAAAATAGTAATCACATTTACCCAATAAATTAAAATTAACCTTTTAAAAAATGTTATTTTATGAACAATGTTGTGAATGAATCCCGGAAACTTTCACTTTCAAAATTTCAAATTAAAAGTCCCATTAATCCTGTTCTCCAAATTGTAAATTCCGTGAAAGTTAATGAAATTATTATTTTTTTATTCAGATGGTTTAAAATATATTTTGAGTGTTTATGTTTATGCCCATAATGTTTCGTTTTAAGACGAGATAGGTTGTTAAAAAATAAGACGCATATCTAATAATAAATGAAGGCCACACATTAGTATTTTGTTTGTCTTTCTTTGAAAATAAAAAAGTGAATGTTTTGTTTAAAAAAAATACACAACCACAAAAAAGGAAAATTGTGTGGGTGCTTTTGTGCAGTGTGAAAGGGAGTGAGTGTTTCTACTAACGTACACAAACAGAGGATGCTTGCTGCCTGCCACTGCCAGAAGAACTACTGAGGCTTTACGCAGTTCTCCAATGTGGATCCCCGTACACACAAGTATTTTATGAAACTATTAAATGTCATGCATGATTTGCATGAAGTTCAGATTTATTATGAAACATTAGCGATTGTTCGACCATGAGGCCAAGTCGATGAATCGAGGGTAAGATTAACATCTTTGTTACTTTTAATGTTATGCGGCTACTGTTTGTAACATGCTCCTAATGAAGTCCCGGTTCCCGATGTTATTTTGGTCTCTAAAAACGACAGGGGCGTTTTACGGTCTTCGCGGTGAAGTGAATCACTTTGACCCAGTGTCAAGTTCACATAGATATGTAGTTAATGTTTTATAGGTGTCCGTGTTAAGGTGTTTCCGCCTAGCACCTCAAAGACGGATGATTAACGTTAAATGCACAACGCAATTATTTTTATTTGTATAACCAAGTCATTGACCTCGATCTTTCTCGCGTATCATTATTAGCGCGTGATTAGCACGAGTGTTACGGATATTTTTTCCCCTTAGCAGGATTGAATGACCGTGGCTGTTTATCTCGAATGCTTAATAATAGGGTTTCATACATTCAGTGTAAAGAGTAGAAAATCATAAGTAATTAAATATATATAAATAAAACGGATTGATTCCTATTGTGTGTATTTGGAGAGGGTATTTGAAATATGTTATGGTTTGTTTAACCTGTCAATATGACAGTTTCCTCTTCCTTGTATGTACAGTATGGTTATATCAGTGGATGTAGTGTGTACAAACTTACAATTCAAATGCTAATTTTTTACTTATTGTAGATGTGTGATTAACATTTTAGGGTTAAACGTTGGATAGAAAATACAGAAATGTTAAGACCAGTTAAGGAAGTTTCATTTTAGGTTCCCATAAAGTGTCCATGTTGTTTTTACAGTGGGAGATATAAGCAATTATCATCATCTACATTTAAAAACCAATGTGTGTGTGTGTGAGAGAGAGAGAGATGTACTAATATGGTAAAACCAACATGTTTTTTTCCTATTTTAAAATGTTTTATTTTTTTATTTTTTTGCCACTTTATTTATTTACTGGCAGAGAGGTTTTACATGAAACACAACACTTCCTCTTCTCAGTTACATACTTCTGCCTACAAACATTAGGGATTCACATGTCTTTTCAGCTCTGTCACAATTTAAGAATATTCAACATGTTGCAAAGAAGACGAAATGGCTGCAAATACCCTGCTGTAAAGCTGAAATGCTCTTGTCGGTTTATAGTAATTGTATGCATCTTTACATGTGTTTAGGAGCAAGACTCTTTGTGGTGCAAACAGAGACCCCTGCCATTTTGGCCTCTCTGGCTCTGGTATTTCCTAGGTCCACCACTTTGATCCTCATGGAGCAATTCCAATGGGTGCGGCACCGATGTCTACAGTTTCTGTCCACGGATACGAGGAGAGGCTGGTACTCTCCTCCTTCATCACTGCCTCCTAAGAGTAGTCTGGATGCTCAAGACCCTCAGGTTCAGCGGTTAAATGGAAAGAGAAGAGTCGTGGTTGCACGATGGGGTCCACACCATGCGGAGTACCAGAGCAACTCAAAGGGATTCCAAAAAAACAGCATTCGGACCACCAAGTACAACATTATCAGTTTCATACCCATGAATCTGTTCCAGCAATTTCACAGGTAAGACGTTTGCAGTTGAAGATTTCTCACTTTATTACTTAGTAGTTACAATTTATGCAATTTATTGACGGGCCGCTAGAGGCTGGCTTCAAAAGGAGTCAATTCCCATAGACCCTGATGTTAAAATGCCCATTTTTGGTTACGAGTGTTGCACGGTGACGCTCTGCCAATGGCCAATGGAGATGACAGACTATTGTCTTCAAAAACGGTCTTCACAAACCTATGGGTGACGTCACGGACACTACGTCCATATTTTTTACAATCTATAGTCCCTTTCACACATACAGTCTTTACTGGTAATTTACTGGTAAATTGCAGTTAACATGTCATGTGTGAACAGAACCTTTCCGGTAAATCAGTGCTCCCAATTTACCAGTAAGACAGGTTGTAAGATTAACGGTAATTTGCCGGTAAGCGCTGTGTGTGAACGAAAAATATAGCATTACCGGCATTTAGATGACGTCAGACCGCGCTGACAGATCGGGCGGGCCAATCAGAAAGTTTTTTATACAGGTGACGTCACGGACACTACGTCCATATTTTTTACAGTCTATGATTCTGCCATGAATTTTGCGTTTTTAACATGCTGTACTAAGCTAAATGATCTTAAGATTGAAAGGTCACCTAGTTTTGTACAAAATGTAGCCCGGAATTGCCTAAAATCATATATAAATTTTTGTGTTCTGCTGGGAGTGATAATATCTTTTACTGACACACATTTGTTTTTGTTTTTTTCTCAACAGAGCAGCAAATCTGTATTTTCTGTTCCTTGTGTTACTGAATTGGGTCCCGGCAGTGGAAGCATTTCAGAAGGAGATCACCATGATCCCACTGGCCGTGGTGCTCACTGTCATTGCTTTTAAAGATGCCATGGAGGACTACAGGCGGTACCGCTATGACAAGAAAATAAACAACACAACAACACATGTGTACTGCAGGTGAGTGTGTGTTTCTGATGTGGATGAAATAAGATGAATGACCACTGTCATGAACTTTAACTAATACACTAACAGTAACTTAATGGCTTTTGCTTCGCTATATGTATTTTGTTACTGTTGGATATTAAATGGGTCATATAATAAGGAATACATTTGTACTCTTATCTTTTAAGATAAGATGCTATTATACTATGTGAACATACTGTAACCTTTTGCCCAAAGTTTCTTGATATACACGGATAACGCGCCTCATATATTACTTTTTTCAACATTACAAAACTGAAATGTATGCTTACATTTTGTTGCTGTTTCTACCTGGTATTAAGATGCGTTTTGGTCGATCGGATCACAAGTGGACGAAAGAGACACTCACGTTTACACCTGGTATTTCAATCCGGTCTCCTTTGTCCACCTTCGGCCGCTTCTGTCCTGATTATTTTGTGAGGTTGGTTTGTGGGTGAGTCGTTACAATTCGAGTGGGAGAAATGACGGGGTTAAATTGATGCGCACCAAAATTAAGGCAAAGTTCGCTGGTTGTGTTGTTAGAAAACATGTTGCACAACATTTTGTAAATGTATATGTAAGAGCTTTCTCTGATATTTCAGAGCAATCAATTAAATAATTGTGCAATTTTCATATGCTCGCAAAATGAAAGAGCCGGGGACCAGCCGCTTTAGATTTATCAATGAAAGCCTAAAGATCGGATTGAACACTTGAACATCGTGCTCAGTTCATTGCATATAAGATAATAGGCGGAGAGTCGTCGTCTTCGAGTCCGTTGCATTTTCAGATTTCGTTCTGCCAGTATCTGGTGCAGGTCACAGCTGATGGGATTGGTTCAGCCAGGCCCTGGGGGCTGCACTGGGTGGGGTTTTCACACTCCAGTAGGTGGGACATTGTCTGTACTGCTCCGCAGCTAGATTTGTCGTCTGTCTGGTGGTTCCATGTTTTCGTAAGTGCTTTGCACCTCCCCTGTTCCACTCGTAGTCTGTTGAGGGTCTTTCAGGTTGGCCATGGGAGATCATGCCCGCTGGCGAGACATTCAGTCAGAGTGATTCCTTTTTCCATTCAGTCCTGGGCTTGTGTGGTTCGCTGGTTCCATTCATCTTTCCAAATGTTGGTCCTTGCTATTTCTTTGGTTGTCTGGAGAGGTGGGACTGTCAGCAGGAAACTGGCTCTCGATTTCATTCGGTGTGGGGGTGCTATGTGTCCGTGCAAGGGGTGCCTGGTGTTGTACTCCTTTGTTCCTTTCTGCTCGTCTTGGGCGATGAAGGATCGTCTGATGTAAGGGCGGGCAATCCCAGCTACAGCGTAGAGACACGGTTCTGAAGTTTGTCTTTATGCATCCCCTGATAATGCGGCAGATGTCATTGAGAGCTATGTCAATCAGTTTGGCATGGCATATTCGGCTGTGGAGAAGCACTGGGCTAGGGCAGTTGTGCAAATGTTTTGTGGGTCGGCACCCCATTTTGTGTTTACCAGTTTGCGCAGGATGTTATTGTGAGTGGTGTTCTTGGCTTTGGTCTTCTGGAGGTGAGTTTTGAAAGAGAGTGTGACTTCCAGGTACACAGGGTGAGGGTGGTTGGAGAGTTTGTAGCCGTCCCATGAGATAGTCCGGTTTTCGATGGATTGGGTTTCAGGTGGTTATTTTTGTAGTAGGTTGACATCTCTCTGGTCTTTTGTGGCTGCTCGAACAAAAAACAAAACAGCAAAATCGCATAGATTATCTGAGGTAAAAAATACGGCTCTGTGTAGTAAATGCCGCTCCATTTGAAAGCAGGTGATGGCAATTTACTACTAATCAAGAAACCGTCTTTTCTAATAAGATATGGAATCTCAGGCGATTTATCGCCCACCCCTACTACCACTGACGAGTGGAAGAGCAAAGAAGGACTTTGCTGTTATAAATGAACTGACAATAGTAAAAGTGTAAAAATTTCTTCAAACCATGTGCTATTCCTGTCTGTGTGCTACAATAACACTTTACATACAATATAAATGGACCTCTTGAGTGACAAAAATGAAAATGATAAAAACGTACTGTATATGTTAAACCCTGTTAAACGTTTATTATAGACATGAAACCCTGTACTGTCTTTATAACTATGAAGTGTTTACAATGGACACATTCACTGTCCAAACGTAGCACTACAAAACAAGGAGAAAATTTCCAGGAAATAACATTGCATGATTACAGCATTTCAAACTAGACTTTTTATATATTCTATCATATGATGTAAAATAGTTTCTTGTTATTTTTCTCCTTCATTTTTTATGAAAAGAAATTAGTTCAGTATTTCATTAATGGTTGGGTAATGTAATGAGGTGTTGTATGTATCCATGTGTGGAACTTCCAGTGTGGTTGTGAAAGTCTGTGATGTTACAGCTAACGCCTCCCACATCGCCTTGCACATGTTTGACAAGTCCATCATAAAATACTAAAAATATGATCCTTGCATATTATTGCATGTGCTTAAATATTAGTCTTCATAAAGTAATGCTCGTAATTATGACCGATCCTCTTTATGACTTATAATAATAATAATATCAACAACCTCACTCCTTAGTTTGATAGTAAGTGTCCTCTGTCCCAGATAAACGTCACTGGTTGCTCATTTACCAGCACATTTGTCTTTAAAAACCGCCTCTTGAGTCATAAAAGGCTCTGCATGAGTTTGTTTATGATGCTGGCAGTGTTTCCTGGTCGAGGAGCGTCCGGTCTATATGTTGTTGATTATTAGACGTTTCTGAGACACGCTCTACTCAAGTGTCGGATCTCTTAGCTGTTGTCCTTGGTTTGGATAGAAACAGAAGCAGGACAATGACAGACCTGTTTAACATGTGGTGGTAATACTTGCTGGACATGCTGGGGATAAAGAAACTACATGATCTGACTGGAATAATACCGAAGAGTCCAGTAGCAATGACTCTATCACTGGAACCAGATCAAGGTGGCACGATAAAAGATCAGACAAAGAAGAGAAGGATAGTAGTTCCATGTTGGACTGAAGATGAAGAAGCAAAGGAATTTCACAAGTCGTACAGCAGGAACAAGGTCCGAACGACCAAGTACACCTTCATGTCCTTCATTCCCAAGAATCTTTTCGAGCAGCTCCATCGGTTTGCCAACGTATACTTTCTCTTCTTGGGCGCGTTAAACTTTGTGCCTGTTGTGAATGCGTTTCAGCCGGAGATCTCCATCATTCCTATTATTTCAGTGATGTCTGTAACTGCTCTTAAAGATCTTTGGGAGGACCAGCGACGGAGGACATCTGACAAACAGGTCAATAACCAGTTGTGTGATGTGTATGACAGGTAAACACGTGAAACATTCTGAAAGAGTACAAAATGTGTGACTCAGGACCACAAAGGAGTCATAAGGGTTAATTTTTTTAAACGAATATGTATACATCATCAGATAAGCTGAATTAAGCATTTCACTGATGTATTGTTTTTAGGATAGGACGATATTGTCCGAGATACAACTATTTGAATTTTTTAGAAATCTGAGGATGCAAAAAAATCTAAATATTGAGAAAATCACTTTTGACATTGTCCAACTACTTTAATGAAGTCCTTCGCTACACATTACTAATGATAAATACATTTTTATATATTTACGGTAGTAAATTTACAAAATATCTTTATGAAATAGGATCTTTACTTAATATCCTAATGATTTTAAAATAATTCTGACCCATACAATGTGTTGTTGGCTATTGCTACAAATTTACCCCGTCCTACTTATGACTGGTTTTGTGGTCCAGGCTCACATATATGTTCAAGCACATGTTGTAAACTACACGTTTATGTGTTTAACATACATCTCTTTGTACTTTAACCTAAACGCATGCTGATATCTGCTAGCAGCAGTTTATGGCATTATCTTACTCGTATCGTACATGGAAAGCTGCTGTATATGTGTCTTTATGGTTTGTTTGTTTGTATGTTTGGTTGGTTGGTTTTCCTCCAGTCATATAGTTTTGCTCTTGAAGAGCATAACTTGGTAGTAGTTAAAGGAAAACACCCCCATTTTACTATGTTCTTACCTCAACTTAGACAAATTAATACATACATCTTTTTTCAATGCGTGTACTTAATCTTTGTACAGCGCGTCGTGAATGTGTTAGCATTTAGCCTGGCCCCATTCGTTCCTTGGGATCCGGACGGGGATGAATTTAGAAGCCACCAAACACATTTTAACATATTCTAAACTGTTTTTATTAAAATCAGATTTATTTTCTTTAATTGTAATTTTAAATTCTCATGTTTTTATTGTGATTTTATCATCTGTCTCTTATTTTAATTTTTTTTCTCCTTTATATATGAAGAGTTTGGTTCCAAAACGCGATAAACGCTATTTTTGAAAAAAATTAGTTACAGCCAAAATCAGTATTATATCAGGTCAGTATTTAAAAGTAAATAATAAATTTTACACAAAATCCAATATCTGTTGTGTTATTCTGTCATCTTTTCTCCCTTTTTTCCCAAAATGCGATAAACGCCACTCCTCCTCTTTTACAGAACGCAATAAATCCATTCCAGAAATTACAGCACACCAGTCACGCAATGTAAACAAACATGGCGGCGCGCTGAGTACACGGAGTCCTAGTTTCCTCATCTACTTTGTATTTCGTGATCAACAAACAAAACAAAATAATACTTTAATGGCATTGATAAACCTGTGATGGTTTTCTGTGATGGGAAAGATTGTCATCAACATCTAATAATTTATGCGAAGCACTCGGAAAACTGGTGCTTATCTCCCGACAGCATCAAGTTTCGCATGCTAACACATTGACCCCAGAGGATCTTATAAATAACTTAACATAATTTTTCTCAAAGTCAACGAAAATCGAGCAGGACCAAAACATTTCACAGCTGATCGCTGTGAAAAATGCTAAGCAACGGCGTCAAGTATAACTGCTGCAATGACAGTGATCTTAAAGTTGCAGTGTGTAAATTTTAGCGGCATCTAGTGTTGCAACCAACCAACAGCTTAGTCCAGTGCTCACCCCTCGCTTTTGAAACACATAGAGAAGCTACGGTAGCCGCCACCGGACACACGTCATCGTCGGAGACAACTTAGTAAAAAAATTGTCCGTTAAGGGCTTCTGTAGAAAAATGGCGGCACAAAATGGCGACTTCCATGTAAGGGGACTCTCGGTGTATGTAGATAAAAAGGTCTCATTCTAAGTTAATAAACACATAACAGTTCATTATGAAAGGTCTTTATACACCCCTGATAACGTCTCGGTTACGTATGTAACCCTCGTTCCCTGAAGGAAGGGAACGGAGACGTCACGTCGTGACCGACGAATTGGGAACCGCTTCGCGGGTGACCTATCTACTTCGAGAACTATCAAAAACGCCAATGAACTTGGCATGCAGGTATTTGCATAATGCCGGCGCCGCCCCGCCAGGTGCGTATATAAGGCGCAGGTGCACAACACCAAACCAGCCACATCATTGCTGAGAAGCCGAGCAACAGTGCCCGGCCTGAACAGCAATGGAACAGCAAACTGTGGCGACGGGACGTGACGTCTCCGTTCCCTTCCTTCAGGGAACGAGGGTTACATACGTAACCGAGACGTTCCCTTTCAGTCGGTCACTACGACGTCACGTCGTGACCGACGAATTGGGAATCCCTGCCAAAACGCCACTGCAGCTGAACCCTTCCAGTGCCTGCAAAAGCCCTCCGCCCTCCACATAAAGGGGCGGAACCTAAGGCGAATGCAGAAGGCCGGTCACTACCTGTTCCTTAACCCACGATAGTGAAGCAGCGAACTGGGAGAAGCGTCTAAACTGAGCGGAGCTAGAACACTGCGGAAGCCATCCCCTAAGAAGGTTAAATGGATGACATAAAAATAATGAAACAACCGACAGGTTGCTCAAATAAAGTCTCTGAACAATACATGGTATGTTGAGAGGTGCAGAGCAGGCTCTGCTAAGGAAAAACGTGGAGGATTAGAACCCCACGGACTATACACACAAATGAACCCCACGTAGGGGACAAATGTGGACGCCTAGCCTACACAGGTTTACAGAGAATACATCAGTGATAGGTTGACAGCGGATGCTCCGCAACACCAGCTATCAGGGCGGTGGAGGAGAGGCAAAAACAGTTTTTTAGACGTTTTTGCCCCGATGGCCTTCCATAATGGTGCAAATGTGCAGCACCAAAATAGAGGCTCCAAGCCGACACACGAGCCGACCCTCGGCATTCTTAACTAGTTAGTAGAAAGAACCCGAGTGGAAACCGGTTCGACACGAACACTATAGAACCTTGTGAACGTATTAGGTGTCGCCCAGCCTGCAGCTCTACAAATGTCTGTTAGCGAGGAACCGCGAGCCAGTGCCCAAGATGATGCCACACTGCGTGTAGAGTGGGCACGTAAATTAAATGGACAAGGCACATTCTGCTTTTGATATGCAAGGGCTATAGTATCCACAATCCAATGGGACATCCTCTGCTTGGTGACAGCTTTTCCTTTCTGCTGACCACCGTAACAAACAAAGAGCTGGTCTGAGGTCCTAAAACTTTGCGTCCTGTCTATATACACACGTAGTGCACGAACAGGACATAACAAAGCCATGGCTGGTTCTGCCTCCTCCAAAGGCAGTGCTTGGAGATTCACCACTTGATCTCTAAAAGGAGTGGTGGGAACTTTGGGCACAAAGCTGGGCCGGGGTCTCAGTGTTACGCTGGATGCAGCCGGCCCGAACTGAAGGCACGATTCATCGACCGAAAATGCATGAATATCCCCTATCCTCTTAACAGAAGCCAAAGCAAGGAGAGTTAAAGTTTTCATTGTAAGAAATTTAACACTCACACTATGCAGAGGCTCGAATGGGGCTTCCTGGAGTGATTTCAGCACCAAGGACAGGTCCCAAGGAGGAATAGAGGGGGGACGCGAAGGATTCAGTCTTCGAGCGCCTCTGAGAAATCTAATGACTAGGTCGTGCTGACCCACTGTTCTACCGTTTACGGGTGAATGGTGAGCTGATATCGCAGCGATATCGACTTTAATAGTGGATGGTGACAGCCTATTCTCCAAACGACGCTGGAGATATAAAAGCACAACACTAATCGGGCATTCTCGGGGGTCTTCACTTCGGGAAGAACACCAGTCGACAAACAGGTTCCATTTAAGCGCGTAAGCCTGTCTCGTAGACGGCGCTCGCGCAGCAGCAATAGTGTTAGATACCTCTTGCGGTAAATCACTCATATCCTCCGTGCCCCGTCCAGAGACCACACATGGAGGTTCCACAGGTCGGGGCGCGGGTGCCATAATGTGCCCTCTTGTTGAGAAAGAAGGTCCTTCCTCAGGGGAATCTTCCACGGAGGGGCTGTCGCGAGGAGAGAGAGTTCTGGAAACCAACTCCTGGTTGTCCAATACGGTGCCACCAACAGCACGCTCTCCTCGTCCTCCCGGATTTTGCATAAGGTTTGCGCAATGAGGCTCACCGGAGGGAACGCGTATTTGCGCATGTTTCGCGGCCAGCTGTGTGCCAATGCATCCACGCCGAGCGAGTCGTCGGCTAGTGAATAGAACAGGCGACAATGGGTCGTCTCTGGGGAAGCAAACAGATCTATCTGCGCTTTGCCGAAACGTCTCCAAATTTGCTGAACCGCAATGAGGTGGAGTCGCCATTCGCCGGGACGCGCAGCCCGAGAGAGCGCATCCGCCTCTACATTGAGCGTGCCCGGGATGTAAATGGCACGAAGAGACCTCAAATTCTTCTGACTCCATGTGAGGAGGTGACGGGCGAGATGCGACAGGTGACGCGAGCGTAAACCGCCTTGACGATTGATGTACGCCACGGTCGCAGTGTTGTCTGTTCGAACTAATACATCTTTGCCCCGTAACTTGTTGCTGAAACGGACGAGCGCAAGATATACAGCCCACATTTCCCGGCAGTTTATGTGCCAATGCAGCTGGGGTGTCGTCCAGACCCCCGAAGCCGCAAGCCCATCGTACGTGGCCCCCCACCCCGTGTCTGACGCATCTGTGCATACTATCGCGTGCCTGGAGACCTGTCTCAGAGGCACACCGGCTCGGAGAAACGCATGGTCTGACCACGGAGTGAAAGTGCGACGACACGCAGGTGTAATGATAACACGGTAAATGCCGCGCAACCACGCTCTCCTCGGGACTCGATCGTGAAGCCAACGCTGAAGCGGTCGCATATGAAGCAGTCCGAGCGGAGTTACAGCTGCGGCTGCTGCCATATGCCCCAAAAGCTTCTGAAATTGTTTCAGCGGGACCGCGCTCTTGCTCTTGAATGTATTCAGGCAAGTCAGAATCGACTGTACACGCGCTTCTGTTAGACGAGCTGTCAAATCAATCGAGTCCAGTTCCATACCGAGAAAAGAGATTCTCTGCACGGGCAAAGCTTGCTCTTTTCCCAGTTGACCCGAAGACCCAAACGAGCGAGGTGTTTTAAAGTTCAATCTCTGTGATCGCACAGCGTCTGACGTGTTTGAGCTATTATTAGCCAATCGTCCAGATACGCGAGAATGCGCACACCTCTCTCTCTCAGGGGTTTTAAAGCCCCCTCCACTACTTTGGTGAATACACGGGGCGACAGAGAGAGCCCGAATGGGAGGACTTTGTACTGGTATGCTCGCCCCTCGAACGCAAAGCGGAGAAACGGCCTGTGTCGGGGGAGAATCGATACGTGAAAGTACGCGTCCTTCAGGTCGATAGATGCGAACCAATCGTTTGGACGAATGCATGGAAATATGCGTTTGGGCGTCAGCATTTTGAACGGCATTCTGTGAAGTGCACGGTTCAGCGAACGCAGGTCCAGGATCGGTCGCAAGCCGCCGCTTTTCTTGGGTACAATAAAGTAAGGGCTGTAAAACCCCGACCTCATCTCGGCTGGAGGGACCGGCTGAATCGCGTCTTTCGCCAATAAGACAGCGATCTCCGCACGGAGGACGTGCGCATCGGCAGCTCTCACCGTAGTGAACCGAACGCCGGAGAATTTGGGGGGACGCCGGGCAAATTGGATCGCATAGCCGAGACGAATCGTGCGTAAAAGCCAACGCGACGGGCTGGGAAGCTGTTCCCACGCCCCCAGATACCGTGCGAGAGGGACTAAAGGCACGATCGGTGTACCCGCGGCGGGCGCAACGGAGGTGATCGCCGGTGTGTGCGTAACAGCCGCACCGACAGCAGTGTTGTGTGTGATAACACTCACCTGAGTCCGTTGCTGGGTGGTTGAGTAAGGGAGGCTCTGCTGAAGACACCTCACACCACTCGATGCACCCTCTGGCGAAGGAGGAGGGAGACGATGGGTTATGAGCCCGTAACTGTCTCCTACCGGCTGAGAGCGCGGTGGGGTTATGAGCCCGTGCGTCGCTCTCGTTCTCCTCTGATGAGTCGGAGAACGAGGGGGGGTTATGAGCCCTCTCGTATCTCCGGAGCTCATCTGAAGACCTAGAGATGGAAGTGGAATTCGCTCTTTTTGTGGATTTGTGGGTGCCGACTGAAAAGTCGGCGGAACAGAAAAATGAAACAAAAGATTCCCCAACCGGCCCTCCTCCGGTGGGGGGAGTGGTGCCTTCACCATCTCCCGAAGAGCGATCCCCTCCATCTCTAGGTCGCCCGTCTCAGGGCCGCTTTGATCTTCTTTTACCACCCTTTGCAGCGGGCTGAGCGGGCGGGGCGGGCTGCTGACGACCGGTTCCTCGCTTCTTAGAAGAGCCCCGGGGAGGAACGGAGGCGGCCGCCGCAGGACGCCCTCGGCGAGGAGCAGGCTGAGGCGCCAACGTGGATGGGGCAGGCGCAGGACGCTTCCGACGTGGCATGATCTGAGCGATGGCCTCAGTCTGCTTCTTGGCCGCGGAGAATTGCTGGGCAAACTCCTCGACCGTCTCGCCGAACAGGCCGGTCTGGGAAACCGGAGCATTCAGGAGCCGGGTTTTATCAGCGTCCTTCATGTCCGCCAGACACAGCCAGAGATGGCGTTCCTGGACTACCAGGGTAGACATCGCACGCCCGACGGCGCGTGTGGTGACCTTGGTCGCACGAAGCGCCAGATCTGTAGCCGCACGTAGTTCAGAGAACTCCGCCGAGTCGTGACCTCCCGCGTGCAGATCCCTCAGAGCCTTAGCCTGATGAACCTGCAGCAATGCCATGGCATGCTGGGCAGAGGCTGCCTCCCCACAAGCCTTGTAAGCAGCACCGGACAGCGCCGAAGACTGCTTACAGGCCCGTGAGGGGAGAGTAGGCTGGTCCCGCCAGGAGGAAGCGACACCGGCCGGACACAACTGCATCGCGACCGGGCGCTCCACTGACGGGATACCAGTGTACCCCTTGGCATCTCCACCCTCGAGAGAGGTGAGAGGTGAAGGCTGATACGGCCGGTTCCGGGCGGAAAACGGGGTTTTCCACGACCGCGTCAGCTCTTCATGCACCTCGGGGAAGAAAGGCACCGGGGGCGAGGACTGAGAAGCCCTGGCACCCCCGAAGAACCAATCATCGAGGCGGGACGGTTCAGGTGGGGGAGGTTTAGTCCACTCCAAGCCGACCGCCTCCGCCGCCCGAGCGAGCATGGCTGCCATCTCCGGGTCGAACGCAGAAGCCGCAACCTGGCCCGAAGGCGGGAGCGGATCCGGATCGACGTCCGAGGCTGACAACCCCCCCTCCGACGTTACGGTGGATATCGCGTCAGGTGGAGGCTCGACAGAGCGCGAGGACACCGTAGAACACGGGCCGCTCGTCTCCATCGGGACCTCCGCTGGCAACGGATCAGGGCGCTGGGAGCTACTGGACGAACCAGCAGACCGACCCAGCACCGTTATACGGAGGTCATCCTTCGCCAATCTGGTAGCTGCGCCCTTAGCAGCACCAGACTGGGAAGGCGGGGCCGGTGCCGGAGGAACGACACCCGTCTCCGCAAATCCGCTATAGTCATGCCCTCGCAGACGGGGCATGAACTATCACGCAACGCTGCCTCTGCGTGCTGGAGCCCCAGACACGAGAGACAACGCTTGTGGCCATCCTGGGGGGCGATGAACACACCGCATCCAGAAACGGAGCACGGACGGAAATCCATCTTTAAAAAGACGACCCCGACCGTGACACGAATGAGTGGCTGTCTTTAAAAAGACACAAAGCTCAAACGTGCTGCTCTTTTAGGGAAATCACTATTTTGTGCGAGCTGGTGAAACACACAGGGAGAGGCAAACGCACTCACTCGAACTCAAGTCCTAAATTAAAGAGACAGAGAGAGAGAGAAAGGGTGGAAAAAACACTGCGAGCCTCCACTGAGGTGTCTTTGCCCAACCAACTTCAGCAAGCTGAGATATTTTCTTCCCACACAGCACAGGATCTATGAAGATCAGTAACAGCTTCTCGAGAGCAGATGTCTGCCGGCTTCGAAGCAATAAAGCTGATTTGGTATTATGCACCTGCGCCTTATATACGCACCTGGCGGGGCGGCGCCGGCATTATGCAAATACCTGCATGCCAAGTTCATTGGCGTTTTTGATAGTTCTCGAAGTAGATAGGTCACCCGCGAAGCGGTTCCCAATTCGTCGGTCACGACGTGACGTCGTAGTGACCGACTGAAAGGGAACATAGTTTTGTATAGTACTTTGCATTTCTGTCAAGAGATCCTTCTAAAAATTACACACTGCACCTTTAAATGGCAGAACATGGATATAAACGTTATGTTCAGCCACAACCGGATACCGAAAAAATTAAATCTAAAGCTGTTCGTTTACTCTGGCTGTTTCACCGGAGACAGTTCTTTGAACCTGGGACAATATCAAGCAGGCTTCGCTTAGCGTTTGATACTGAAAAAGGGGCCAATATGGCCATTACAACCCCTACCACATAAGTAGTGATTACTGTTGACTTCAGACAGTTTAAATGTAAAGTTTCTTAGTGAGCAAACAACACTAACGGTAATTTACAGTGTTGTAACAACTCAAATAAGGCGACAGCAGTGTTTAAAATCCTTACATGCACTGTCATACTATTTCTGTCTTCATCACGGCACAGAATAATGAAATACATCCATAAGAATGTGTTTGTCATTTAACATTTAAATAATAGTCATTTAAACATCTTGCAATTAAGTCCTGAGCTGGTGACGTGACCCTGGTTGGGAAACAGCCAATCAGAGCACAGCTCATTATTATTATTCATAACCCTTACATATAAGGTAATAACAGACCATTTCATTCCAAGGGCAAATCCTAGGGTTTTAAGTGGACATGGAAAACTGTCTCTGGATATTTTTTCACGTAAATAAGCCACATACCTTATATTTAGATATCAAAGAACAACGTAACCTATTATTTCAATCCATTCTTGGTCACCTTTAAAAAATCGCCGCGTTTTGTTTTGTGCCACCATACTTAACTGCTCATGTAACGGTCTTTGAATAGGGAAAACATGAAAGTGTTTGGTGGCTTCGAAATTAATCCCTGTTTGGATCCTAAGGAATGAATGGGGCTAGGCTAAATGCTAACACATTCACAACGCACTGTACAAAGATTAAGTGCACGCATTAAAAAAAGATAGGTATGTATTAATTTGTCTAAGTTGAGCTAAGGATATAGTAAAATATTGGAAAACGGTGGTGTTTTCCTTTAAAACATTATTTAATCTAGCTGTGAGTTGGTCACCCCAGATACTGTATTTCTTTGTAATGCACTTGTTTATTTTTTCAAATCCAGTGGCTTGCTCTTTAACCAGTTTGGATAATGGCACTGAATGTGTCACATGCAACAAACGTTACTGTTAGGTTTTTTCAATTCATTTATGTTAAAACAGGTCTTTGTGCATATTTAAGAGTCTTGTCGTAGCTAAAAATTCCTTTAAATGTGTGT